>NW_006924123.1:7051-15296 GCF_000298275.1 Orycteropus afer afer
TGGTGATTCGTCCTGTGTTTTCATTTATTTATTTATTTATTTATGTCTTCTTGCTGTTACTTTTTTGGTGTTTTTTTCTTTTTTATTTGTTGTTTTTGTCTAACTGAGTGGTAGACAGCAACCATGCCCATACAACCCAACCATACCCACACCTCCGGCAGCTCCATCTACTGAGGAAGGGCCACCACTCCTTTCTACATCAACTGGCCCATGATACATGACAGCCAGTACAAGCTTGTTGTTATTAGGTGCTGTCAAGTCATCTCTGACTCATAGCAACCCCATGTACAGTAGAATGAAACACTGCCCAGTCCTGTGCCATATTCACAATCCCTGCTATACCTGAGGCCATTGTTGAAGCCACTATGTCAGTCCATCTCATTGAGGGCCTTCCCCTTTTTCTTTGACCCTCCACTTTACCAAGCATCACATCCTTCTCCAGAAAATGGTCCCTTCTGTCAACATGACTAAAGTAGGTGAGACCATGTCTGGCCATTCCCACTTCCAAGGAGTATTCCAGCTGCACTTCCTCCAGGACAGATTTGTTAGTTCTTTTAGCAGTCCATGGTACTCTCAGTATTCTTTGCCAACACCAAAACTCAAAAGCATTGACTCTTCTTCTGTCTTCCTTATTCATTGTCCAGCTCTCACATACATAAGAGGCAATATAAAATACCATGGCTTGTGTCAGGCACACTCTTCAGGGAGATAACTTTGATCTCCAGCACTTGAAAGAGTTATTTTGCAACAGATTTGCCCGATGCTATGTGACTTCTGATATCTTGACTGCTGCTTCCATTGGTGTTGATTGTAGAAACAAGTATTGTGGAGTCTTTGACAACTTCAATCTTTTCTCCATTTGTAGTGATGCTACTTATTGGTCCAGTTGTGAGGATTTTTGTTTTCTTTATATGGAGGTGGAATCCATACTGCAGACTGTAGTCTTTAATCTTCACCAGTAAGTGTTTCAAGTCATCCTCACTTTCAGCAAAGTTATGTCATCTGCATATCGCAGTTTGTTAATGAGTCTTCCTCTAATGCTGATGCCACATTCTTTTTCATATAATCCAGCTTATTAGATTATTTGTTTAGCATACAAACTGAATAAGTATAGTAAAGGATACAACCCTGACACATTCCCTTCTTGATTTTAAACCATGCAGTATCCCCTTGTTCTGTTCAAATGACAGCCTCCTGGTCTATGAACAAATTCCTCATGAGTATGATCAAGTGTTCTAGAATTCCCATTCTTCTCACTGTTATCCATAGTTTGTTATGATCCACACAGTTAAATCCTTTGCATAGTCAAGAAAACACAAGTAAGCATCTTTCTAGTATTCTTTGCTTTTAGCCAAGATCCATCTGTCATCAGGAATGACATTCCTCATTCCACATCCTCTTCTGAATCCAGCTTGCATTTCTGGAAGTTCTCTGTCAATATACTGCTGCAACCGTTTTTGTATTATCTTCAGTAACATTTTACTTGCATGCAATATTAATGATACCGTTCAATAATTTCCACATTCTGTGGGATCACCTTTCTTTGGAATGGGTACAAACATGGATCTCTTGCAGTCAGTTGGCCAGGTAGCTGTCTAACAAATCTCTTGGAATGGCTGAGTGAGTGCCTCCAGTGCGGTATCCACTTGTTGGAACATCTCAATGGTTATTCCTCCAATTCCTGGAGTCTTGTTTTTTGCCGATTCCTTCAGTGCAGCCTTGACTTCTTCCTTCAATGCCATTAGTTCTCGATCATATGCCACCTCCTGAAATGGAAGAGCATCGACCAATTCTTTTTGGTGCAGTGAGTCTGTGTATTCCTTCCATCTTCTTTTTATGTTTCCTGCATCATTCAATATTTTGCCCATAGAATCTTTCAATATTATAACTTGAGGCTTACATTTTTTCCTCAGTCCTTTCATCTTGAGAAATGCCAAGGGTATTCTTCCGTTTTGGTCTTCTACCACCAGGTCTTTGCACATTTTGTAATAATAATTGGCTATGTCTTCTCGAGCTGCTCTTTGAAATCTTCTGTTCAGCTCTTTTTCTTGTCATTTCTTCCATTTGCTTTAGCTACTCTCCAATCAAGGGCAAGTTTCAGAGTCTTTTCTGACATCCATTTTGGTCTTTTCTTCCTTTCCTGTGTTTTGAATGACCTCTTTCTTTCTTTAAAGGCATTTTATTGAAATATAATTTATGAACAGTGAAATACCCAGAACTAAAGTGACATGGATCAATGTATTTTTGTTTTGTAGTCTTCACTCCCCTTCCCTGCCACCCCAGGAAAGTTTCCCTCCGTTTATACCTTTCCTTGACCCTCCACAACAATGAACTAATACTATATTTGTCCTTCTGTGATTGACTTCTCTCAGTACAATGTCCTGCAAGTCCATCCATGTTATGTGGTGTTTTACAGACTCTGCATTATTCTTTAGAGCTGCCTGGCATTCCATTGTGTGTATGTACCATTGTTCAGTCATCTGCTCTTCCTTTGATGGGCACATAGGTTGTTTCCATGTTTTTGCTATTGTAACTAGTGCTGTGATGAACATGGGTGTGCATATATTTGTTCCTGTCCTGGCTCTCAGCTCTCTAGGCTATATACCTAGTAATGGGATTGCTGGGTCAAATGGTATCTCCAATTCCAGCTTTTTAAAGAATCACCATCCTGCTTTCTACAGTGGTTGTATCACTTCACAGTCCCAGCAGCAGTGTATGAGAGTCCTGATCTCTCTACATCCCTGCCAGCATTTGTTATTTTCTGTCTCCTTGAACCTTGCCGTCAGTGTTGGGCTAAGATGATATCTCATTGTTGTTTTGATTTGCATCTCTCTGATGGCCAATGATTGTGAGCATCTCTTCATGTATTTGCTGGCCACCTGAATATCCTCCTTGGTGACGTGTCTATTCATGTCTTCTGCCCATTTTTCAATTAGATGGTTAATCCCTTTCCTGTTGAGGCATTGCAGTTTTCTATAAATCTCAGAGATTAGTCCCTTGCCATATATGTAATTATCAGCAAGTATGAATTTGTTGTTGTCATTTTTGTTATGTACTTTTTCATGGTGTCGATTTCTTTGTTCCATATAATTTTCTGTGCTGAGCTTGTTTTTATGAATCGTGTTACCACTTCCTTTGTTGTTATTGTTTTAGTATTTGCTAAATATGTGTGCCGGTCCTCTTTTTTTATTGTGATGTGGATGTTTATCATTTTTCTTTGAGGTTTTCCTGTGATTTGTAGTTTTCTTCCCAAGTTTAGAACAGTCCATTCTGTGTTGTAGTTGTCTTGACTTCCCTACTATCTAGAAGTTCTGTAACTACACAAGTTTTTCTCTGTTTTTGGTTTTTAGCTGTCCTCGTTTGTCAATTGATGTCTCTGGTTTCCTGTTTACAATCTTGTAGGCTTATTTACTTTAGATACTTCCATAGCTGGGTTGGTTTCTGGGTTATGTCATCATGTTTGTTAATGGGTCAGCTGTTGTTTGCTGTTGTTGGTTCTCTGTCCAAAGAACTCCCTTTAGCTTCTCTTGTAAGGTTGGTCTGGTTTTAACAAATTCCTTTAATTTCTGCTTATCTGGAAATGTCCTAATTTAATCATCATATTTGAGGGACAGTTTTTCTGGGTACATAATTCTTGGTTGGAATTTTTTTTCTTTCAAGGTTTTATATATACCATTCCATTGCCTTCTCACCTGCATGGTTTCTGCCTAGAAATCCTAGCTTAGTCTTTTTGGTTGCCCCTTGTAGGTAACTTTTCATTCTTCCCATGCTGCTTTCACAATTCTTTCTTTGTCTTTGGTTTTGGTAAGTTTGATGATGGTATGTCTTGGTGATTTTCTTTTGGGGTCCATTCTGTTTGGGGCTCATCTGACTTCTTGAATAGATATATTCTCATCTTTCATCATACCAGGAAAATTCTCTTCCAAGAAATTTTGACAATTTTTTTCTGTGGTTTTATTTGTCTCTTCCTGTTCTGGAATTCCAATTACACGTAGATTATTCCTTTTGATGGTATCCCACATGAACCTTAGGCTTTCTTCACTTTCTTTTGATCTTTTTTCTGATTGATCACTTTCCAAAGAAATATTGAGGTATTTGCCTTCAGTCTCACTAATTCTGTTGTCCATTGATTCAATTCTACTCCTTTGCCCATTCAATGTCTTACCTATTTCTGAAAATTTAGTATTAAACTTCTGGATTTCTATCTGAAGATTTTGTAAAATTTCTAATTTTTCATTTATTTTGTCATTTTGCTCTGGTATTGTCTTTCAAAATTGTTTTAGGGTTTTCTCTGTGGTTTCCTTGATCTGTCTCTCAATTTGTTGAAAAGATACCTAAATATAATTCTTTTGAATTCTTTATCAGGGACTTCCAGTGCTGCATCTTCCTTGGGGTTGTGGTTTGGTTTTGTATCCTGGTCCCTTGTTTCTCCTGCTTTATCTTGCCTCTTTGTGTGAACTATGATGCTCTGTTGTCTCTGAGGCATTGTGACCTTTTTGTATTTATATTTAATAGATGACTGTATGTTGGAGTGACTTGCCCATAATTTTTTATTTCTTTGTATGTTATCTACATAAGAGGGTACTGTGCTGTGCTCCTCTATTCGCTACTCGGCAACACTTATACACTCACCTCCTGTCTCCTTTCCCATTGTCAGCCTCCTGTATGTCCCTGCCATTGTTGGCAAACAGAGCCTATTCTTAGGTCTCTGGAATCCGAATGAGAATGCTGTCACTTTAAATATCCAAAATGGCCACCACATGTAAACATTCAAAATGGCCTCACCCTCGGTCACTTTAACTATCCAAAATGGCTGCTGGTGTACATTCAAAATGGCTGTGTCCTCGGTCACTTTAACTATACAAAATGGCCACCGCTTGTGAACAATCAAAATGGTTGCACACTCCGGACAGCAGAAAGTCCACAGCTCAGGATGTCTCCCTCCTTGCTGTTTCGCTTCCTAGTAACAGGCCACCACCATAGTTGTTCCTGCAGCCCTTGGCGACCAGGGCTGATCTTTTTGTCAATTCTCAGCTCCCAACGCCACTTGGAAATATTTAGGCTGTTGGTCCCATCAGCGTGGCTGATAGTCCAGTGCTCCGTCTCTGTACTCACTGTTTTCATTCAGGTTTTTCCACTAGTTGGTGCCTAATCCACTTCTGTATATTTCCTTTCAAAGCTCAGGGATCCAGGATTATCTTTTGTGTATCTGTCAATTGGTTTCTCTTTTCTTTGTTGAAGAGCGTCTTTGTAGCTTGTCTGCCTATTCATCCATCTTACCAGCAAGTTCGACCTCTTGCTTTCTTTATGTATGATATTCTTGATGTCATCCCACAATTCCTCTGGTTTTTGGTCTTTGGTGTCCAGTGCATCAAATCTGTTCTTTAGGTGGTCTCTAAATTCAGGAGGGATATAATCGAGGTCATATTTTGGCTCTCATGGACTTTTAAAAATTGTGTTCAATTTCACGTTGAACTTGCATATGAGCAGTTGATGGTCTGTTTCACAATCTATTCCTCGCCTGGTTTTGTCTGAAGATCTTGAGCTTTTCCATCACCTCTTGTCACACATGTAGTCAGTCTGATTCCTGTGTACTCCATCGGGTGAAGTCCACATGTACATCCACCATTTGTGTTGTTGAAGAAAGCTATTTGCAATGAATACATCATTGGTCTTGAAAAATTCTATCATGTGTTTTCCACTGCTATATCTTTCACCAAGGTCATATTCTCCAACTACCAGTGATTCTTCTTTGTTTGCAACTTTTACATTCCAATCACCAGTGATAATCAGCACTATCCTGATTGCATGTTCAGTCAATTTCAGATGGCAGAAGTTGGTAAAAATCTTCAATTTCCTCATCTTTGGCTTTGGTAGTTGGTGTATAAATTTGAACAGTAGTAGTATGAACTGGTCTTCCTTGTAGGCGTATGGATATTATCCTGTCACTGACAGCATTGTGCTTCAGGATAATTTTGAAACATTCTTTGTGACTATGAATGCCATGTTGTTCCTATTAAATTTTTCATTCCTGGTATAGTAGATCATATGGTTGTCTGATTCAAAATAGCCCAAACCAGTCCATTTTAGCTCACTAATGCCTAGGATATCAATGTTTATGCATTCTATTTCATTTTTGACAACTTCCAATTTTCCTAGATTCATACTTTGTACATTCCATGTTCCAATTATTAATAGATGTTTGCAGCTGTTTCTTCTCATTTTGAGTCGTGCCACATCAGCAATTTGAAGTCGCAGAAGATTTACTCCATCCATATCATTAAGGTTGGTTCTACTCTGAGGAGGCAGCTCTTCCCCAGTGGTATTTTTAGTGCCTTCTGACCTGATGGGCTCACGTTCCATCACTATATCAGACAATGTATTCCTAAAGCTTTCCAGTAAAATATCAGACACTGTTTCACTGGTATTCATAATGTTTCCATTGGCCAATGCTTTGAGAAGTGGATGGCCTCTTCCTTCTTCTGAGTCTGTCTTAGTCTAGAAGGTCCGCTAAAACCTGTCCACCATGGGTAACCATGGTGGCATTTGCAACACTGGTGGCATAGCCTCCAGCCTCATAGCAACACACAAGCCACCACAGGACAACAAACTTACAGATCAGTTTGTCTCCCCTAGTTGTTCCAAACCAATTTGCTCACTTCCTGGCCTCCCTTAAAGCTGCTTCCAAAACACCCTATTCTCACTGCCATATTTTACTTCGCTGTTTTCTTTTTCCCCTCTCTCACCTAAATTAGTACAAAATACAATCCTGACTCACCCTTAATTGCTCTTCACAAATTGTCAATAGAGATATGTGAAACCACTCTCATTCTGTACCACACATACCAGGAGATTGGTGGAGAGTGCATAAGTGCTGCTGGCTAGCAAACAGGAACACAGTATCCTGCTTACTCAGATATATCAGAACGAAACAAAGAAAACAAATATCTTGGACGAATGACTCCAACACAATCACCAATTAAATATAAATACAACAACATCACAATGTCTCAGGGACAACAGACCATCATAGTGCAAACAAAGAAACAAGATAAAGTTGTAGACATGAGGGGTCAGGATACAGGCCCAGAAAACATCCCTAAGGAATATGCAGCATTGGAACTTCCTGAGAAGGAATTCAAAAGAATTATATTTAGGTGCCTTTAATGGACTGAGAGACAGATAAAGGAAAACAGTGACAAAATTAAGGAAAACACAGACAAAACCCCTAGAACAATTTCAGAAGACAACACAAGATCAAAATGACAAAATAAATGAAAAATTGGAAATGATACAAAATCTACAGATAGAAATCCAGAAGATTAATACTAAACTTTTAGAAATAGATAACACATTGAACAGACAAAGGAGTATAATCAATAGAAGGCAGAAATAGTGAGATGGAAGACAAATATCTCAATATTACTTTGGTAAGGGATCAATCAGGAAAAAAAAAAAAAAAGATCAAAACAAAATGAAGAAAGCCTAAGATCCATGTGGCATACAATCAAGAAGAATAACCTTGTTTCCATCTTTTGGCGATTGTCAAGAGTGCTGCCATGAACATGGGTGTGCCTATGTCTGTTCTGGCCCTGGCTCTCACTTCTTTAGTATATATTCCTAGTAATGGAATGGCTGGGTCAAATGGTATTTCTAATTCCAACTTTTTAAGAAATTTCCATACTGCATTCCACAGTGGTTGTACCATTTGACAGTCCCACCAGCAGTGTATGAGAGTCCCAATCTCTCCACATCCTCGCCAGCATTCGTTATTTTGTGTCTTGTTGAACTTTGCTACTAGTGCTGGGGCAAGATGCTATCTCATTGTTGTTTTAATTTGTAGCTCTCTAATGGCTAATGATCATGAGCATTTCTTCATATGTTTGTTGGCTGCCTGAATATTCTCCTTGGTGAAGTGTCTATTCATGTCTTCTTTCCATTTTGTAATTGGATTATTTGTGTTTTTGTTGTTGAGGTGTTGGAGTTTTCTATAAATTTTAGAGATAAGTCCCTTGTCAGATACGTCATTGCCAAATACTTTTTCCCAATCTGTAGGTTCTCTTTTGACTCTTTTGGGGAAGTCTTTGGAAGCACATAAAAATGTAATTTTTAGAAGGTCCCATTCATCTAGTTTCTCTTCTGCTGTTTGTGCATTTTGGGTTATGCTTGATAGTCTATTTATGCCATATATTAGGGCCCCTAAATTTGCCCCTAGTTTTTCCTTGAGGAACTTTACAGTTTTAGG
>NW_006924124.1:0-667 GCF_000298275.1 Orycteropus afer afer
CCTCAGGTAAATGTTCAACTCATATGCCTGTCTTTTGCTTGGCTGGAAGCCACAGGTGTGGGTTCATTCCAGACCTGAAAGGCAGCTAGGGGCCATAGTCTCAGTGGTTCCACCAGGATCTATCAGACCTGCAAACCTGGTCCCCCTCTTTTGTTTTTCCCCAAATGATTTTGAGATTTGTTCCACATTGTTCTCCCTTTCTATCCAGGATCTCCTACATAGATCCCCCTCTGAGTGGTTGGCACCATCTAGTTCTTCTTGTCTCATAGTCGTATAGACTGTGGATCGCATGGTGTACCAGTCACTAGGACTAGTTCTTTCCATGAATCTTTGGTTTTCTTCATTCTTCTTTGCTCTGGATGAGGACAGACCCATGGTTGCATCTAGATGACTGCTTGCAAGCTTTTAAGATCCCAGTTGCTACTCGCCAAAGTAGGAAGTGGAACAATGTTTTTTGTGTAGTATGTTATGCCAATTGAGCTTGATGTCCCCTGCGACTATGGTCCTGAGTCCACAGGTTCAACTACTCAGTCCCTCTGGATAGCTGGCTGTGACCAAGCAGTGACTACCATCTTGTCCCTTGTCAGCTCTACTATACACCTGGGAATTCAGATCATACAAATACACTTATAGGATCATTGTCTGCCAACCCTATACATGGTCTTGG
>NW_006924124.1:2057-3405 GCF_000298275.1 Orycteropus afer afer
CTGGTGTAGAGGAATCCAACTGATTTTTGGATGTTGATCTTGTATCCTGCCACAATGCTAAATCTCTCAATTAGTTCCAGTAGCTTTTTGACTGAGTCTCTTGGGTTTTCTAGGTATAGGATTATATCATCAGCAAATAGGGAGTTTGACTTTTTCCTCACCGATCTGGATGCCTTTGATTTTCCTTTCTTGCCTTATGGCCCTGACTAGGACTTCCAGTACAATGTTGAATGGAAGTGGTGATAGAGGGCATCATTATCTGGTTCCTTTTCATAAGAGGAATGGTTTCAGTCTTTCTCCGTTGAGTGTAATGTTGGCTGTTGGTTTTGCATAGATGCCTTTTATTATGTTGAGGAATGTCCCTTCTATTTCTACTTTGCTGAGAGTTTTGATAAGAAATGGGTGTTGGATTTTATCAAATGCCTTTTCTGCATCAATGGATATGATCATGTGGTTCTTTCTCTTTTGTTTTATTTACGTGGCAGATGACGTTGATTGTTTTTCTAATGTTAAACCATCCCTGCATACCTGATTTGAACCCCACTTGGTCATAATGAATGATTTTCTTAATATGTTGTTGGAGTCTATTGGCTAGGATTTTGTTGAAGATTTTTGCATTTATATTCATGAGGGATATTGGTCTGTAGTTTTCCTGAGTGATGTCTTTGTTTGGTTTTGGTATCAAGGTTATGCTTGCTTCATAAGATGAGTTAGGGAAGATTCCATCCTTTTTCATGTTTTGGAATAGTTTGAGTAGGATTGATATCAGTTCTTCTCTGAATGTTTGGTAGAATTCTCTGGTGAAACCATCTGGGCCAGAACTTTCTTTTGTTGGTAATTTTTTTATGACCTGTTCTATTTCTTCTTTTGTTATGGATTTGTTCAACTTTTGCACATCAGTCTGTATTAGTTTAGGGAAGTGGTGTATTTCTAGAAATCTGTCCATTTAGTCCAGATTTTCAAATATATTGGAGTACAGATCTTCATGTTGTTGTTGTTATGTGTCATCGAGTCGGCCCCGACTCATAGCAACCCCTCCTTGGGTTGCCGAGGCAGTAACACTAGGGAAGTAGATTTCCCAACCTTCCTGCTGAGGAGTGGCTGGTGGGTTTGAACCACCAGCTTTCTGGTTAGCAGTCAAGTGCCTTAGGCACTATGCTACCAGAGCTCCTACAGATCTTCATAGTATCCTGATATTATCCTTTTTATTTCAGTTGGTTCTGTTGTGATGTCACTCATTTTGTTTCTTATTTGTGTTATTTGTATTCTCTCCCTCTTTTTCTTTGTTAAATTTGCCAGTGGTTTGTCAGTTTTATTGATCTTTTCAAAAAACCAACTTCTGGTCTTG
>NW_006924124.1:3945-4781 GCF_000298275.1 Orycteropus afer afer
AGTTGGTGGATTTTATTGTTTAGCTCTTCTGCATCTTTGTTGAGTTTCTTTCCAGTTGTTCTATCTTTCATTGAAAGTGGTGTATTAAAGTCTTCCACTATGACTATAGAGTCATCTACTTGCCTTTTCAACTCTTTTAAAGTCTGATTTATGTATTTTGGGCTCTTTCATTGGGTCCATAGATATTTATTATGGTTATATCTTTATGTTCAATTGATCCTTTAATCATTTTATAATGTCCTTCCGTGTCTCATATGGTGGTTTTTGTCTTAAAGTCAATTTGATCAGAAATTAATATTTCCACTCCTGCTCTTTTATGGTTGCCATTTGCTTGATACTTCTTTTTCCAACCTTTGATTTTTAGTCCATTTTTGTCTTTGTCTCTAAGGTGTGTCTCTTGTAGACAGCATATTGATGGGGTTTTGTTTTCTTATCAAATCTTCAACTCTTCATCTGTTGAATGGTGCATTTTATCCATTAACTTTCAGTGTAATTATTAACGAGTATGAATTGGTTGTTGTCATTTTGTTTTGTGTTGTTTCATGGTGTCTGTGATTTCTTTGTTCCATATTATTTTCCATGATGAGCTCATTATGTTTATGAATCGTGCTATCATTTCCTTAGTTGCTGTTGTTTTAATATTGGCTGAATATTTGTTCTTGTCCTCTTTTTTATTGTGATATGAAGGTTTGTCATTTTTCTTTGAGGTTACCCTGTGATTTATAATTTTCTCCCTGAGATTATGCAAAAACGACAAGGAGGCCACATGTTCTGACCTCCTCTAACCCTACAAGGGGAAGGCAGGATTACCAGCAGTAACCCAAGGCCTATTACTG
>NW_006924124.1:4881-5368 GCF_000298275.1 Orycteropus afer afer
TTTGAGCCCGGAAGGGTGGTCAAACTAGCCAATCACAGCATCAGAACTCTAAGCACGTGAGAGAGAGTGGGCACCTCCCAGAACATTGTATTGTGTCACTCCCAACAGAAATAACCCAGGTGGATAGCTTCAGCAATCAGGGGCTGCTCAGTTGCTCATACATAATCCCACCTTGGAGTTTACAAAGACTTATGGGTAGAAAAGCCACACTAAGTAATTTACTACACTGCAGATTACAACAGTCTATTCTATCTTCCAACTCTCTTGACTTCCTCACCATTTAGAAGTTCTATAACTACACAGTATTTTCCCTCTTTTTGGTTTGTCATTGACCTCTCTTGCCAATTGATGTCTCTGGTTCCCTGTTTACAATGTTGTAAGCTTATTTTACTTTGGATATGTCCATAGCTGTGGCTTCTTGGTTATTTCATCTTGCGTATTAATGGTCAGTTGTTATTTGCTATTTTTGGTTCTCTGTTCAAAGGAC
>NW_006924124.1:5963-14660 GCF_000298275.1 Orycteropus afer afer
ATTTTCTTTTGGGGTCTATCCTGTTTGGGGTTCATTGGACTTCCTGAATGGATATATTCTCATCTTCCTCATATCAAGGAAGCTCTCTGCCAACAAATCTTGGACAATTTTCTCAGTGGTTTTATTTTTCTCTTCCTGTTCTGGAATTCCAATGACATGTAAGTTATTCCTCTTGATGGTATCCCACAAAACCTTAGGCTTTCTTCATTTTGTTTTGATCTTTTTTGATTGATCCCTTTCCAAAGAAGTGTTCAGGTATTTGTCTTCAGTCTCATTAACTCTGTCTTCCATTGCATCAATTCTACCCCTTTCCTCTTCCAATGTGTTATCTATTTCTGACAATTTAGTATTAATCTTCTGGATTTCTATCTGTAGATTTAGAATCATCTCTAACTTTTCATTTATTTTGTCATTCTGTTCTTGTATTTTCTTCCAAAATTCTTCTAGGGTTTTGATTGTGTTTTCCTTGGTCTGTCTCTCAGTCCTTTGAAGATACCTAAATATAATTCTTTTGAATTATTTATCAGAGAGTTCCAATGCTGCTTCTTCCTCAGGGATGTGTTCTGCATCTGTATCCTGCTCCATTGTTTCTACCACTTTATCTTGCTTCTTTGTGTGGACTGTGATGGTCTGTTGTTTTCAAGACATTGTGGCATTATTGTATTTAGACATTTGTTAACTGTTTGTGAAGAGCAGCCAAGGGTGAGTTAGGCTTTTCTTGGTGGTTTTTTATCGTTGGTCCTTCGTGGAGAAGGAAGTGGTGGCTCTCAGTAAGTGAAGTTGCAGGAGGTGTGGATGTAGTTGTGTCATATGGAGACTGTTGCTGTCTTCCACTCAGTTAGAGAAAAATAACAATTGAATAACCATCAAAAAACTAAAAGCAAATGGACAAAGAATGCACCATGTAATCACACAGGAACTAAAAAAAGAAAAAAGGGAAAAAGAAAGAAAAAAAGCCCCTGCAATATCTAGGTGTAGGACAATAAGATAAAGATAGAGAAGGAGAATAATGAAGAAAAAAATGGAAAAAATGCAAAAAGAAGAACAAGGAATGGGGTTAACCATGAGAAAGAAAAAATAAAATTGCAACCAGGAACAGTGAAAAGAAAAAAAGCTGAAAACTAGAACTTTGGAAAGGAAGAATAAAGAATAATAGTGCAAAGGACAAAAGTAATAATAATAGTAGTAGTTTCAAAACAGACAAGAAGAAACACACTAAAAAACAGAAGGAAAAAAAACCATCAGGGCAGGGCAGAACAGGGCACCCAGGCTTCATCCAAGCACACAGACTGGGATCAAATTCCTGCTGGCCAGAAGGTCGGTGGGAGTGAGGGATGGCCGCACCTCCACTCACTAAGAGTGTGTGGGGTATAAGAGTAGAAGGGGAATGTCGCACCTTTCCAATTGTCCAGATCCAGAATGTCCTTGGGGTTACTGGCAAGTGGAGCCTGTTCTTAAGTCCCTGGAATCTGGGAGAATACTGTTGCTTTAAATATTCAAAAAACGTCAAGCTGCTTGTAAACATTCAAAATGGCTGAGCCCTCTGGACCAGCAAAAGTCACAGCTCAACCCACTGTCCTCCTTGTTGCTTCCCCTTTCATTCCCCAGCCACTAGAGCAGCCCTCCATGCAGTCCCTGGCTAGCAGGGCCAATTTTTAGGTTAATTCTTAGGTACTACCACCACTTGGCAATATCCAAGTTGTCTGTGTCGTCAGGATCACTGCCAGACCGCAGCTCCATATGACTCCTTTTTTGCTGTTTTCATGCAAATTCTTTTGCTAGTTGGAGTTTAGTCCACTTCTATATCCTTCCTTTCAAGGCTCAGGGGTCCAGGATTACCTTTTCTATCTGTGTTAATTGGTTCCCCTTTTCTTTGTTGAAGAGGGTCTGTGCAGTCTTTCTGACTGTTTTGCCATCTTACCAGAACTCCAGAGTCTTATGCTCTTACAAAGTCTACAGCACCTGTTTGGTTTTTTTTGTTTTTTTTTTCTCACACCCCACTTTACCCACACTGGCTTGACCCCAACCCAGCTTTCTTTCTGTGAAAACTCAGTGAAAAATATACCATTGATCCTACCTTCTTATACTCATTTATCTTATTTAAGTTTATATAAGTCTTCATCTCCCCCTACTGAATATCAACTGTAAAATATAGGGAAGGAACTCCAATGTATTCATGTGTGTAAACAGCATCTAGAATAGTGACCTACACATAGTAGGTGTTCAATAAATATTTCTTGACTCACTTCCTATTAGTTTTACAACTCTATTAATCTCAAGGATTACAGATCTTTTGATATTTCTAAAGTTTTCTAACTGCTGGTAATGGCAAATAAATGTATAGAATAAAATAAAATAAGACCTAACCTTGTAAAGACATTGAGACATCTTTCACTAAAAATGGTTTCTTTTCATTGGCATGCACATGGAGCAAGATCTGATCTTTCTGTAGTCCTCACTTAATTTTTCCTTGTTTATCTCATAATTCTGGTTTTCAGACTGAACCTAAACACCTCTGTCTTACTCTTAGTTTATTTCCTAGATATTTTCTTTCCTCTTAAATAATTAAAAACCATCCTTAAATCTCTCTATCTCTTGCCTTTGACCATGAAAAGTAAAATAAATTTAACTTTAGTAATTATTCTATTTTTCAGAGTTACACTAAACTTTGTAAGATATATTTGTAACTTGAAGGAAACTGAAAACTGTTTTACCAACATGGTTTCACTTGATATTGGAAAGCATATTTAGTGACTTCTTCCCAGATTTCTATCTCATTGTAACATCAGAGAATAGAATATATTATGACAAACAAATGATAGAAAGAAGAATAGAGAAATTTCTGAGGCTCTTCTAAGGTATAAAACTTGGCAAAAGGAGCAAGAATGATATTGATTTCCTTTATTCCTTCACTGTATCATTGTTTGAACAAGTTTCCTTCTTGTGTTGGAGAGACTCCCATATGAAGACCAAAAAGAGTATTACAATCATGGAAGGCATGTTAGTTATATTCCCAATAAATGCCTTTTGAAAATAAATGAACAGATTCAACATTGGTGTATTGGTAAACGTAGTAGTAAGAGATGGTATCTTAGATGGTAATTACAACTAGCACATACATAGAGATGAGATCATGATCACACATAAGAAAATGCAACAAAGACCAGGCAAAGTATAAACAATTATCTAAAACAACATATCACAATAAGCATGGCATTACCAGTAAGTGTTGCTATTTTATGGCAGGAAAAGAGGACTACATTTTCAGGGAATCTTAGAAAATGAGATTGAGAAAAGAAATAAGAGACAGCTGCTTTTCAGCCAAGAACTTGCCCAAACAGCTCACAATGAAACAGGAACTGAGGAGGGAGAGGGAAACCACAGCTGCAGACCAGACTTTTACCTGATGCCACCACACTTCTTTCTCTGTCAGATCAGCAAGACAAATAAACAGTTAATCCCCACTGACAGGGGGCCATGGAAAACAGTCTCCTGAGGAGTTTAGAACAATGTGGAGGTCAAACTATGAGCAAACAGTAATTAAAAAAGAAAAACTGAGAAAGCAAGAAGAAGCCATAGCATAATATACTACACAAAAACATTGTTCTATGTTCTACTTTGGTGAATAGAGACTGGATTCTTAAAAATTTGCAAGGCCATCTAGATGCAACAATGGCTCTCCTTGTCCAGAGCAAAGAAGAATCAAGAAAACCAAAGATGCATTGAAATGATTAGTCCAAGGGACTAGGAGACCATGATGATCCTTAGCCTATCTGACCATGAGAGCAGAAGAACTAGATGGTGCCCAGCTGCCACTGTCAACCACTTGGAGGGGGGTCAGTGCAGGATATCCTGGATAGAATGGGAGAACAATGTGGAACAAAACTCAAAACTCATAAAAAAAAATTAAGACCAAGTTTGCTGGTCTGATAGAGCCTGGTGAGACCCCTGAGACTATGGCCCCTAGTTATCCTTTAGGTCTGGAATTGAACTCACTCCTGTGAGTTCCAGCCAAACAATACAGGCATATGAGTGAACATTTATATCAGGTAGATACACTCCTTGGAGCCATCAATCAATCAATCATCAATAGTGGGAGAACAGAAGAGCAGTGTTTAAACAGGAAGATAGCTCAGGGAGCAAGAGTGCATGGGAGGGAAGGACACAGGGAAGAGGTAACTACAGGGAGGAAGTGGGAAAGAGTTGTTACATTGTGGGGAATTACAGTCAATGTCATGAAACACAATGAGTATGAACTGCCATATGGAAAATGAATTTGCTATGTAAACTTTCACCCAAATCACAATAAAATTTTTTTAAAAAAGAAGAAGAAGTAGAAGAAGAAGCCACCACAGAAATTCACTCTGAACAAATGACAGATAGAAACCTGGAGCCCAAGACAAATTCGGGCAAAAGTCATCCAGAGTAAATTGCATTTTCCAATTCCCTATTCCAATTCCCAATTAAGAGGTACTATTTCCTCTTAGGGAACTCTCATAGCATAGTGCCTAAGGCACTTGACTGCTAACCAGAAGGCTGGCTGTTCAAACTCACCAGCCACTCCATGGAGGGAAAGTTGGGCAATCTATGTCCACAGTGATAAAGCCTTGGAAACCCAAGGAGGGATCCCTAAGAGTTGGATCCGACTCTACGGCAGTGAGTTTGGTTTTGGTTTTGGATTTCCTCTTAAATCTCATATTCTCCCAGTGATTCCCTGCCCTTCAATTCCTCACCATTCTACATACTCAAATTCTTACTCTTTCAAAGGCTACTAGGCCTGACTTGTTTGTTCTGGCTTTTTTTTTTTTTTTTCCTTTTTTAATCTTTCTCTAATTCTTGCTCTCATAGCTATTTCAATTCTAAAATTGTTATGATTTAACCATCATGTCATTAAGAATTGTCTACCTCTCCCAAAGTCATCCTGATCTTCTCAGTGCCTTTTTCCTCATTTCATTGTGCTCCTACCACCTTCTCTAAAGACAAGACAAGAAATGCTCACCTCTGTCTTGAGGCTGTCCTGGCACCATTGTGTGTGCACACACCCTTTTGGCTCCCTGTGATCAGGAGGTCTAGGAGCTCTTAGGTCACTTTCCTGAAGATGTTACTGTAGAAGTCTGGCTCCATTCAAAGAGGCCAAGTTCATTGAGCCTTTTGTACCTGCTCTGAGGAAGCTAAGAGATGTAACTCAGAAGACTTTCTGCAATGGGCTAAAGTCTCCAATTTAAAATGTATATTAACATCAGAAATGAGGAAACACAAAAGAGGAAATTGAGAAATACCAGAAAAACTGCTCCTGAGAGTTCTTATTTAGTTTCTTCCAAGAATTTTTTCTATTTAATTTGTATGTAATCACATCTACTAAATGGATATTTTTACATGTTCTAAAGAAATCAGTCAATAGACTTTAAGTAAATTTACCAAAACCAAAACCAACACCACTGCCATCAGATCGATTCTGACTCATAGCAATCCTGTAGGACAGAGTAGAACTGTCCCATGGGGTTTCCAGGCTATAAATCTTTACAGAAGCAGACTGCCTCATCTTTCCCTGCAGAGCAGCTGGTGGGTTCAA
Organism: Orycteropus afer afer; assembly: GCF_000298275.1. Lineage (NCBI taxonomy): Eukaryota > Metazoa > Chordata > Mammalia > Tubulidentata > Orycteropodidae > Orycteropus > Orycteropus afer. The sequence goes on from NW_006924124.1 coordinate 11,536, forward strand.
ACCACTGAGCTTTTGGTAAGCAGCTGAATGCTTAACCACTATACCACCAAAAACAAAAAAACAAACTCAGTGCCATCAAGTTGATTTCGACTTATAGCGACCCTTTCTTGAGTTTCTGAGGCAGTATCACTATGGAAGTAGATTGCCCAATCTTCCTTCCAAGGAGTGGCTGGTGGGTTTGAACCGCCAGCCTTCTGGTTAGCAGTCAAATGCCTTAGGCATTATGCCACCAGAGCTCCTTTAAATGAATTTAGTACTTCCTAATGAATCTATTTTTCTTTTTATAAGATTTTGTGTAAAGTTAACTCATGTATTTAACATGTATTATGTTTCAGGAAGAATTTAGATCATCCTAGCCTAGGAAGATGTTATGATAGAATAACAACAGGGCTCAAAGACTTAGAGTGGAAAAGTCATTGCTGAATGGAAATCCTTGAATCCATCTGCGAAGACTGTTAAGTATTCCTTTTGAGTCTGAACCAAGTTTGAGCTGAGACTTAAACATCTTTGTTTCACTAACATAGCCTATAATTGATTGTCTCTGCTTAAGATACTCACCTGAGAATGTATTGCTGTCATTAATTCAGGAAAAGGTCTACCTTTTGAAGACTATATGTCAGGAAGGATCCCTACCTTTGACATCATGGAACCTCACACTACCCCTTCTCATGCCTTAGAACCTTGTTCTCTTCCACCCAAGGAGATGATTAAGTTGAAGGTGGTTGTAATTAATGGCAAAATAGACATTGAGGAATAAACAGACTAGATACCCAGGAATCTTCTCAAGAGTTCAACTGAGGTTTAACAATTATGAGAGATATAAAAATAGTGTTTGAGTTATCAACTACCCCTTGTGATGTTTTGGGATCTGTACCAGTGAGCTACAACCTATTTTTAAGTTCTATATATGATGAAACAACATAAAGTTCTGTTTAATCTCTAACTCCTGAATTTATATTTCCCTTCATAGCTCTCTGTTCCTGCCTATTGGGTTTCTCCCCTATTCTTTCTTCTATCTTGTATTAGAACCTAGAGTATAAGGATATCCCTTTGAATATACAATGCTGATATAAGAAGAACAAGGGCAAAAATGAGAAAAAAAATGCTTGAAAGAAAAATTTTAAATAAAACAAACCAAAAAGTAGTATTATGGGTTGTTTTTTATCCTCCAAAAAGCTATGTTCTTTTGATACCTATGAATGTGACCTTATTTGGAAATAGTTGTTTTCAGATGCATTTAGTTAACATGAGGTCATAGTGGATTAACCAAAACCAAACTCACTGCCATAAAGTTGATTCCAGCTCATAGTGACCTTATAGGACAGAGTAGAACTGTCCTTATAGGGTTCTCCAAAGCTATAAATCTTTTCAGAGGCATACTGCCTCATCTTTCTCCCACAGAGTGGATAGGTGGTACAAACAACCAACCTTTTCTTTTTTTCTTGTACACTTTTTTTTATTGTGATTTGAGTGAAAATTTACAGAGCACATTCACTTTCCATACAGCAGTTCACATACACTTTGTCTGATGACATTGACCACAATTCACCGCAATACAACAGCTCCCCTCCCACTTCCTCCTGACAGTCACCTCTTCCCTGTGTCCATCCCTCCATGCACCCCTGACCCCTGAGCTGCCTCCCTGTGCATAAACAGCCCTTCTTTCTCCCATGATTGTTCTCTCCAAGGAGTGTATCTACCTCAGGTAAATGTTCAACTTCTATTCCTGTCTTTTGCTTGGCTGGAAACCACAGGTGTGGGTTCAATTCCAGACCTGAAGGGTAGCTAGGGGCCATAGTCTCAGGGGTTCTACCAGGCTCTATCAGGCCAGCAAATCTGGTCCCCCCCTTTTTTTTTTCCAAATGATTTTGAGTTTTGTTCCACATTGTTCTCCCTCTCTATCCAGGGTCTCCTACATAGATCCCCCTCTGAGTGGTTGACAGTGGTAGTCAGGCACCATCTAGTTCTTCTGGTCTCATAGTCACATAGGCTGCAGATCGGATGGTGTACCAGTTTCTAGGACTAATTCTTTCCATGAATCTTTGGTTATCTTCATTCTTCTTTGCTCTGGACAAGGAGAGACCCATTGTTGCATCTAGATGGTTGCTTGCAAGCTTTTAAGATCCCAGTTGCTACTCTCCAAAGTAGGAGGTGGAATGTTTTGTGTAGTATGTTATGCCAATTGAGCTTGATATCTCCTTTGATCATGGTCTCAAGCCCACAGGTCTAACCACCAACCTTTTTGTTAGTAGCCTTATGACTTAACCACTGTGCCACTAGAGTTCTTTATCCTGGAGTAGGGTGGGCTCTAATCTAACGACTTATAAGAAGAGAAGACACACAAGAGGAAAATGATGGAGGCTAAGATTAGATTGATGCGTCTACAAGTCAAGGAACACCTAAGGCCATCAGAAGGTAGAAGAGGCATGGAAAGACTCCTCCCCTAGGACCTTCAGAGAGAGTATGAACCTGATGACCTTTCATTTCAGACTTCTAGACTCTTCAGAACTGTCAGAGGATAAATTTCTGTTAAGGCAAGTTTGTGGTTATTTGTTTCCACATTATATAGCCTTGGCACCTTTGTGAAAAATCATTTTATCATAGATGCATATCTTTGTTTTTGGACTTTCAATTCTATTTTATTGATTTATATGCTATCTTTATGCCAGCTCCTTGCCGTCTTGACTGTAGTTTACTGTTGAGTTTTTAAATCAGTTGCTTTTGAGTCTATTTCAACTCATGGTGACCAGTAGAGTCACTTGGTGGGTGTGGAAGGTGTGGACCATACCAGGTGACAGTCAAAGGAAGTGACACCAAAATGACTCTTCATAAAAATTTTTGTGCAGTTTCAGAATTGTATTCTTTTTTACTAAAATATCATTGTAGTTAGATATAACAACAAAAACTTTTTTTTGTAAGCCCAGCTTACATGTATCAATATACGTACAAGGCTAAAACTTTATGCTCTCTCTTTTTTTTTTTAGGATTTGGGTGAAGATTTACAGAGTAAATTCACTTTTCATACAGCAGCTCACATATACTTTGTCTCATGTCATTGACCAAAATTTACAATGCAGCAGCTCCCCTCCCACCTCCTCCCCACAGTTACCTCCTCCCAGTGTCCG
>NW_006924125.1:0-1563 GCF_000298275.1 Orycteropus afer afer
GTTTCTGTTGTATGACATATTCTAACAGCCTTCCTACATCCATTCTTGGCTGCAATTGATAGATTCTCTACCCTGTGTCCAGAGGTTTGATATTCACATTTTGTTATGGAATGTTTTAAACATATACTAAGTTGAAAGAATTTACAGTGAACACCTATGTGCCCACTACCAACATTCTTCCATTAAGTTGACACTGCACTTATTTTATTACTTATGTATTCAACCCTCTATCCATCTTGTTTGTTATGCATTTCAAAGCAAGTTGCAGTGATCAGTGAACTTCATTAATACTTCAGTGTGCATATCATTAATTAGAATTCAACATTTGTTAGCAACTCTTTTTTTTTTTTTTTTTCCCATTTGAAGTAAAAGTTTCAAAGAAGAAATACAAAAATAAGGATGTAGACTTGCTGGGTTTTGACAAATGCATACACCTGTAAAACAAACCTCTACCAAGATACAGAACTTGATAACCATCCCATAACTTTTCCTCTTGTCCCTTCTCAGTGAACCCCCCGTAACTTCTAAGGGAATCACTGTTCTGATTTTTTTTTCAGGATGGATCAGTTTTGCATGCTCTAGAATTTTATATAAGTGACATCATGCACATATGTATTCTTTTGTGCATAGCTTCTCTTCTTTCACATTAATAATACTTTTGAGATTCATTCATGTTGTTGCATTTAACGGTAGTGTTTCTTTTCATTTTTTATTAATACACCATTTTACGATTATATCATATTTTATTTACCTATTTCTCTATTGATGGGCATTTTTATTGTATCTAATTTTCACTGTTGTAAATAAAGCTGCTCTAAATATTTTTGTCCCCCATACATCTGTCAGGTGAAGTACTAAGGTGGCTTGCATGTGGCTCTGATGCTGGAAGCAATGTTAGTACTATTTCAAATACCAACAAGTAATGATGCATTGATAATTACTGGTGAGTGGAATGTGAAAGCTGTAACCAAGAAGAAGGGTGAATAGATGGGAAATATGGCTTTGGTTGTAGAAATGAAGTGGGAAATCACATGATAGAATTGTAAGACCAACAACTTATTAATGACAAATACATTTTTTTAAAAATGTGGTGACTAATTTACATGGGAAGCTCTGGTAGCATAGTGCTTAAGGCACTTGACTGCTAACCAGAAGGCTGGTGGTTCAAACCCACTGGCCACTCCTCGGAAGGAAGATGGGGCAATCTACTTCCATAGTGATACTGCCTCAGAAACCCAAGGAGGAGTCGCTATGAGTTGGGTCCAACTCGATGGCACAACAGTGTACATGTGAACCTTGCCAGATTGAATACAGAGGAATCAAATCAACTTTACCCGTGGAAAGAGATGATGGAGTCAATTGTTCATGTGGAAATTCAATTTGAGGCTGAAGAAAATTAAAAGAAGTCCACAAGAGCCAAAATATATACTTGACTATATTCCATATGAGTTTAGAGATAATCTGAAGAGTAGATTTGACACATTGAACTTAAATGACCAAAATAAGACATGTTGTAGGATGACATCAAAGACATCATAGATGAAGAAAGCAAAAGGTCATTCA
>NW_006924125.1:5698-7089 GCF_000298275.1 Orycteropus afer afer
TTGTTGAACACAGGTGTGGCCATTTCTCCCCTCCATTCATCTTCTTGACCAGCAGGAATCCCATCTTGGTTTGTGCCTTAACAGAGCCTGAGTGCCCTGCACTGCCCTCCAAAGTTTATTTGTTTGTTTTAAAATTATTCTTTTTATCTTCCTCCTTTCTTCCTTTTCATTTATGTACTTATTTTCTTTCCCTTCTCTGGTTCTTTTTCTTTCTTTCTTTTTCTTAAATCTTTTCCTCTTCTCTTTACCTGTTTTCCTTCTTTCAATTCTTCCCATTCTTAGTTTTTCCTTTTGCAGTTTTCCCATTTTTTCATTACTATATTTTTTTTATGCTTGCTCTTTTCTCTCATTCTTCCCTCCCCAGATATTGTGGGGTTTTTCCTCTTTTTCTCATTACTTTTTTTTAAAAAAAATTTATTTTAAGAGTTGTTTTACATTCAACATTATGTGTACATTTAGTTTCTCTCTCCATTTACCATGTCCAGCCCTAACCCAGTCTCCTCCCCTCCCTGCCAATAATCCTCCCGCTGTGCCCCTCATAGCTATGCACTCCTGTTTGTCCTGAATTTCCTCTGTGTGAATGTTTCCCCTCTGGTGCCCCATCGTTGATTGCTGCAATGGATGCATTTCCATAGAGTATGTGGGTGCATCCCCCTGGGTTGAGTGGACTGTATGTACATCGTGTTTACTGTTGGGCTGAGTGAGAGCCATCCCTTGGGAGTGAGCTTTATTCCAAGCCCAGAATGTATCTCAGGACCATAGTATTGGGGGTCTCACCAGACTCCATCACACCAGAAACTCTGGTCATTGTTGAGTTTTTGGATTTTATTCCACATTTTTCCTTCCAATCTATCCAGGATCTCCAGATTTGATGCTTTCCTGAGTGATTGGCATTGGTAGCCAGGCACCATGTAGTTCTTCTGGTCTCGAGGACCATCGTGTCCTAGGGCTGATTGCTACCAAATGCCTCCCCCCCCCCCTTTTGTTGCACTGTTCTTCACTTCCGATCATAGGAGACCATTAGCTGCATCTTAGATGGCCACTTGAATGCTTTTAATACCACAGTCACTACTCACCAATGTAGGATGATGAACAAGACTTTTATGTATTTTATTGTGCCAATTGAGTCCGGTGTTCCCCAGTACCATGGTCCTGAGTCGGTAGATCCATTGGATCTCTCTCCCACAGTGTCTGGCTGTCTGTGAGGGATTACTCTGTGTCTGTCTTCTGTTGTTTCTATAAGGATTGAGGGTATTTTGTATCACTGGTGTCTGTGCAAGATTAGCCTGCACTGAATCTATCCTTTGTCTAGAGTATACTGCTGTTCACTGACCCCCATCTGATTCTCTCAGGTATTTATGTGTTTATCTGTAGCCTGGTGTTTGGTGTTA
>NW_006924125.1:10725-11577 GCF_000298275.1 Orycteropus afer afer
AATGAAACAGAAAATAGAAAGATAACAGAAAAAATCAGCAAGACTAGAAGTTGGTTCTTTGAAAATATTAATAAAATTGACAAACCACTGGCAAATTTAACAAAGGAAAAGAAGAAGATGCAAGTAACATGAATAAGAGATGAAATGGGTGTCATCACAATAGAACCAACAGACATCAAAAGAAAAATTTCAGGATTCTATGAAGAACTGTACTCCAACAAATTTGAAAACCTAGTAGAAATGGACAGATTTCTACAAAAACACTATTTACTTAAAGTAATACAGACTGAGGTAGAAATTTGGAACAATCTCATAACAAAAGAAGAAACTGAACAGGTCATAAAAAAAAATTACCAAAAAAAAAAAAAAATCCTGGCCAGATGGTTTCATTGGAGAATTCTACCAATCATTTAGAGAAGACCTGACACCAATCCTCTTCAAACTATTCCAGAACATAGAAAAGGATTGGAGTCCTCCCAAATTCATCTAATGAAGCAAGCATAACCCCTATACCAAAGACACCACTAGAAAGGAAAACTATAGACCAATATCCCTCATGAATATGCAAAAATCTTTGACAAAAACCTAGCCAACAGATTCCAACAATATGTCAAAAAAATAATACATCATGACCAACAGTGATTCACACCAGGCATGCAAGGATGGTTCAACATTAGAAAAACAATCAAAATAATTAATCATAAACAAAATAAAGGAAAAGAATCACATGATCACACAAATGGATGCAGAAAAGGCTTTTGATGAAATCCAGCACCCATTCCTAACAAAAACTCTCAGAAAAATAGAAATAAAAGGGGAATTCCTCAACATACTAAAGGGCATATATGCAAA
>NW_006924125.1:12927-16820 GCF_000298275.1 Orycteropus afer afer
CCAATTAAAAAATGGGCAGACTACATGAACAGACACTCCAGCAAAGAAGATACTCAGGCAGCCAACAAACACATGAAGAAATCTTCATGATCATTAACTATCAGAGAGATGAAATCAAAACAACAATGAGATACCATTTCACCCCAGCATTAAAAGCAAAGTTCAACGAGACAGAAAATAACAAATGCTGGCGAGGATGAGGAGAGATTGAGACTCTCATACACAGCCAGTGGGCTGTGAAATGATAAAACCACTGTAAAAATCAGTATGGCAATTCCTCAAAAATGTGGAAATAAAATACCATTTGATCCTACAATCCCATTTTAGGTATATATCCCAAAGAAGTGAGAGCCAGGACAAGAATAGATATATGCGCACCCGTGTTCATCGCAGCACTACTTACAATAGCAGAGATGAAAACAACCAAAGTGTCCATTGGTGGAGGAATGGGTAATCGATCTGTGGTATATACACAGGATATTAAGCAACTCTAAAGAATAATGTAGAATCTGCAAACAGTGAATAATGCTGATGACTTGGAAGATATTACGGTGAGGGAAAAAAGTCAACCACAGAAGGACAGCTATTGTATTAGTCCACTATTGTAAAAAGTCAAGGAAAGGTTTATACATGGAAGGAAACTTTCTCTGTTGAAAGAAGGGAGGGGAGGGGAGAGAAAATTCCTAGATAGGTTAAAAAAAATAGATACATAGAAACTACACATATGGAAACTAAAGGTTATTCATGATTACCAGGGCTAGGAGAGAGGGGGAAAAGGGAAGCTTTTATTTGCAGGGCATTCGGTTTATTCTAGTATGTGTTAGGCTGGGTTTTCTAGAGAACCCAAACCAGTAAAGTTTCTATATACATAACATAAAGAGAAATTTATTTTAGAAATATGGATCACACACTTATAGAAGCTGGCAAGTCCTAAGTTCTTGGATCAAATGTCAAGCTGGAGGCTTTTCCCGACTCACACAGCTACACGGGCTGACAAGCTCAAGGTTGTCAGGCAATATACCAGCTGTTGGCTCCAACGAATGACTAATCCAAGATCTTCAGATCGAATGGTGGATTGTTCTCTCACAGACAGTTGTAGGTAGTGCAACAGGATCCCGATCCACAGAAAAGTGACTCTTTTCCCAGGATGTCCATAAATATGTTGGAACCAGACCACACCACCAGGGAAACACCTTTTCAATGAATTGGCTTCTCATATACATCTGATCCCCTCACGGAAATAACCCACATCACAATTGCTTAAACCACACAGGATTGTAGTCCTGCCAAGTTGACACACAGTTCCATCTATTGCACTCCACCCCTTGTCAACGTGGCAGTTGTACACATTTTCTTAACCATATATAATCTCTAAATTAGGACAATTATAAATTCATATTTGCACCTAACATGATACACTAACATGTGTACAACTGAAATGCATTAACCTTATTTATATTTCATGGTTCATAACAGAAAGAAACAAAAATATTTGATGCACATATATAATGAAGAGATATAACAATCACAGTCCTTGTTTCTGCAACTGCTCATGTGGCCATAGTTGATATTCAGAACCACCTTCTTCCACCACCCAGTGCGTATTTCCCTTCCCTTCAGCAAGCACCTCAACTTGTTGTGGTTCTGTGCCAGGTGGGGTGACCCAAACCTTCATTCCTGAAGGGTCTGGGCCATTAGCAGTCATATTAGAATTGGATTGCTGTAATTTTCCATTGCCTTTATTCCCACGGCATGGTAGTACTAAGAGACCTCCTAAAGAATCTCCTGTAATCCAGACATATTCTTCTTTACCTCCATTATGTAATGTCAATGCAATTTCCCCCTGGTAATCAGGATCTATCATACCAGGTAGTACAGTAACACCCTTCTTTGTCTGTTGATCCAGTGGCATGAGGAAGCCAAAATGGCCAGGTGGCCTTCTTAACTTTCAGTTCAATGCAATCAGGATTGTGTCTCCAGGTGGGAGTGCTCCTCCCTTAGGGACTAAGATATCCAGACCCACAGAGCATAGGGTAGCAGGGACAGAAAGCAAAAATTCTTTGAGTGGGTGACTAGGGGTCATAGTGAATGGTACCATGCCTGTTTCCACATCTTGGTTCCTGGACCCATGAATCCTGGCTATTGGAGAAACAGCACCATATATTGGATGCTGGTTTAGAGCATATACAGCCTCCTGGAGAATATTGCCCCAGCCCTTCAAGGTATTGTCACCTAGCTGGCGCCGTAATTGTGCTTTCAGCCAGCCATTCCATCATTCTGTCAAGCCAGCTGCTTCTGGATGATGGGGAACATGGTAAGATCAGTGAATTCCATGAGCATAGGCCCATTGCTGCACTTCATTTGCTGTGAAGTGAGTTCCTTGATCTGAAGCAATGCTGTGTAGGATACCATGATGGTGGATAAGGCATTATGTAATTCCATGGATGGAAGTTTTGGCAGAAGCATTGCATGCAGGGAAGGTGAATCCATATCCAGAATAAGTATCTATTCCAGTAAGAACAAAATGCTGTCGGATCCATGATGGAAGTGGTCCAATGTAATCAACCTGCCACTTGTTGCTGGCTGATCAGCCCTAGGGAAACTCCCTTTCAATGGACGGCTGCTCAAAACATATAGATTACAATTACTTAAACTACACAGAATTGTGGTCCAGCCAAGTTGGCACACAGCTCCAACTATCAATAATGGTAGTGGAATATTTTGGAAAAGGATAGCAATAATGGTGGCACAACATGAAAATGTCATTAATGCCTCTGAGCCATAAATGTGGAATTTGTTATGTTATGTTGATGAATGTCTTGCTGTGTATGTTTTTACCACAATAAAATTTTAAAAAAGAAAAGGATACCTTGGTCAATAGGAAATAGAATCGATAATGTTTAGTAATTGGCAAATGCAACAAATAAGGTTATTTTATTTTCATTGAAATTTGTCTCATAACTCTGTAACCAAAGTGAAGCAATTACCAGTTAACTAAATCTTGACTCTCCCCAAATTAGACTTCTTTCACTGATGTCTTTGCTTTACTCCTGTTGACAATTTGTAAATCTATAAATTACAACCTTGTTACCTTAAGGGGAAAGGCAGGCTGCATCTTTGACAGATCATTGACTTAATTATCCTTAATAGAATGTGTTGTTTAGCCCTAGGATGTAACAAATATCAGGATGTAACTGCTGTTAAAAAGTTTCAGATTATAATTTAACAAAACTTCCTAACCAAAAAAAAAAAAAAAGTCAAATGATGTATTGCATTGTATTGCATTTTATATATATATATATAATATCTGTTGATGACTTGGAGGGTATTATGGTGAGTGAAATATAAGTTATAAGTTTACATATATATATATCAAAGAAGTTTACATATATATATATATCAAAGAAGTCCCTTTGAGGATCAATGTGCAGCCGACTGAAGCCATGGTCTTTGCAAGCACCTCGTGCATTTGACAGGTTCAGAAGACTAAGGAAGAATTGATGCATTTGAATCATGATGTTGGCAAACAATGTTGAATATACCATAGAATTCTAGAAAATGAAATAAATCTGTGTTGAAAGTAGAGTTGGAATGCTCCTTAGAAGTGAAGATGGTGAGACTTTGTCTCATGAACTTTGGACACGTTATCAGGAGGGGCCAGTCTCCGGAGAAGGCCTCATGTTTGGTAAAGGAGGTCAGTAGAATGGGGGGAAGGTGCTCTCGAAATGAATACACACAGTGGCCACGTGGCTGCAATAATGGACTCAACATAGGAACTGTTTTGCAGATGGCCCAGGACTGGATAGTGTCTGATTCTGTTGTATTTTGGATCAGTATGAGTCAGAACCAATGCAATGGCAGACAACTGCAACAAGAAACATTTATGTGCAAGG
>NW_006924126.1:0-7393 GCF_000298275.1 Orycteropus afer afer
GTATGAAAAGTGAATTTACTCTGTAAATCTTCACCCAAATCCTAATAAAAAATAAAAAATAAAAAATAATATGCAACCATTTCTTATCTTCTGTTAGTAAAGGTAAGTTTGAAAAATACTTTGGAAAGCAAAAACCAATGAAGACCCAAACTCATAGCAAGGCCCAAAACAAGGGCAAGAAAAACATGCCCTTATTTGGAAATTCTCAACTAACTAAGGTAGGGGCCATTCAAACCTTTGAGCTGAGTACATGGCTCAGGGAAAAGAGATAAAAGTTGTGACTTTCCCATGGAATCATAATAAGCTCAAGTTATTTTAAGTAAACCTACAGAGGGGTAGAATATGCTTCACAGATTTGTATGCATGGCTTCCTCGGATCAAGTGGGGAAAGAAAAAGTTGCACGTCCAAGAAAGCAAACAAACTGGATTAAAAGGGACTGACTAAGACTTCAAATGACCTTTGCCATCTCCATTTTCTGTAAGCAAAAAGTAAGATGATAAATTAGTTAAGTTCCCAAGGAGGGCAGGTTTTCCAATGCCTTGTTCAGATGAGGCTAAAAAAGAAGACAAAAAAGGAAGAAACTCCCAAAATATCAAGCCAGAGTCAAGAAGACTCTCTCATTGTCTACCCAGTAGGATTTCAGAATTGCTGTGGAGCAGTGACACTTGTGTACCCCCATTCACTCCTTTTGCAAATTCAAGTATTTACTGCAATTATTCTGCCCCTGTTCTGCATTTATCTATAGGGCTCGGCTGCTAACCAAAAGGTTGGCAGTCCAAATCCACCAACAAACCCATGGGAGAAAGATGTGGCAGTCAGCTTCCATAAAGATTTTTAGCCTTGGAAACCTTATGGGGCTATTCTACTCTGTCCTATACGGTTGCTATGAGTCAGAAGTGACTTGACAGCAATGGTTTTATTTTAATGGTAGAGTCAGAGAAATGCATTCTGTTCATCAATTGCAAAGAGATTCACATTCAATATGATACCAACAATATCTAATATTCTGGATTTAGGCCAGTTGCTGTGCTTGCATGTGGTTATTCTTATGGACAGGGTCAGTGTGTTTTAAATAAGGGAGAGAAACAAACAATTGAGAACAGGGAAGGATTGTGGTAGCTTATTATCACTGTCAATTATTCACTGCCTTTTACATGAAGAGATTGTATTTTTCTTTCCAAATGATATCAGGCTTGGTCATTTGACTTTTTTTTTTTTTTTTTTTTTTTTTTTTTTTTTGGCCAATGAACTCAACAGGGATCTATGTAACATCTAAGAAGAAGGTTTTTGATCCATTCTATGGCTTTGCTTCTTTCCTTTTTTGCTCTTCTGTGAGAGTAGCACATTCCAGATACTGACAGCCCATAACTGTTGTTGTTGTTTCGTGCTGTTGAGTTGGTTCCAACATACAACCATCACAGGTACAGCAGAATGAAACACAGCTGAGTCCTGTGCTATCCTTACAACTGCTGTTGAGCCCACTGCTGTAGCCACTGTGTCGATCCACCTCATTGAGGGTCTTCCTCTTTTTCACTGACCCTCTACTTTACCAAGCATGATGTCCTTCTCCAGGAACTGATGTCTAAGCACACAAGAGAATCACCATCCTCGTGTCTAAGGAGCATTCTGGCTGCACTTCTTCCAAGAAAGACCATCGATTCATTCTTTTGGAGTCCATGTTCTTCCATATTCTTTACCAACAACATAACTGAAATGTATCAATTAGTCTTTGGACTTCCTTATTCACTGTACAGCTTTAGCATGTATATGAGGCAATGGAAAACAACATGGCTTGGGTCAGGTGCACCTTAATCCTTACAGTGACATCTTTTGCTTTTTAACACTTGAAAGAGGTCTTTTGCAGCAGATTTGCCCAGTGCAATACATCATTTGATTTCATGATTGCTGCTACCACAAGTGTAGACTGTGGATCCAAGTAAACCCTTGACAACGTCCATCTTTTCTCCTTCATCGTTATGCTGCTCGTTGCTCCAGTCATGAGGATTTTTGTTTTTTTATATTGAGGTGTAATCCATACTGAAGGCTGTAATCCTTGATCTTCATTTGTAAATGCTTCAAGTCCTCTTCCCTTTCAGCAAGCAAGGTTGTGTCCTTTGCATATCTCAGGTTATTAATGAGTTTTCCTCCAATCCTAATGCCACATTCTTCTTCATACAGTCCAGCTTCTGAGAATATCTGCTCAGCATATAGGTTAGATTAAATGAGTGTGGGGAAAGGATACAAACCTGGCACATACCTTTCCTGATTTTAAACCATGTAGCGTTCCTCTGTTCTTTTCAAATGCCTGTCTCCTGGTCTAAATCCACGTTCCTCATGAGCACAATTAAGTGTTGTGGAATTCCCATTCTTCGAAATGTTATCTATAATTTGTTATAATCCACAGAGTTCAATGCCTTTGCATAATCAATAAAACACAGGTAAACATCTTTCTGGTATTCTCTGCTTTTAGTCAAGATCCATCTGACATCAGTAATGATATCCTTCATTCCACATCCTCTTCTGAATATGGCTTAAATTGCTGGCAGCTCCTTAGCCCCGATAAAAATATGAAGAAAATGTGTAGAATAGAATCATAGCTTTGCCAAAGCCAGGAGTAACAGAAATGGAGGTGACCCACAAACATTATGTGACAAAGATTATGTAACATGAATAAGAAGTAAAATTTGGTTGCTTTGAGCCACTGATATTTTTGTGTCATTTATAATAGCATAACCAAACAAAAAGTTATCAGTAATACATAGGAGAAGTACTGAACTTAATAAGGTATGTATAGAGAAACTACTTCAATTTTTCCAAGAGTGAAAAAGAGTGTTGCTTAACAATAATCAAACTAGTATGTGCAGTGCACATATTTCATTTTTAAATTACTGGTATATATTTCTTTTATGGATTATTAATATACAATAGTATAATATATTTGAACAGCTTTTCTATATATTAGTAATTTCTTACATTACAAATCCTGCTTCCTTGAAGTCGAATCCAGAAAACATACTTTCAGCTTGGATGCAAGCATCCAGCTAATATGACACAACCAATGAGATTCGGATTTGGAATGAAGCAATGATCTATAGCAGCTTCATTCAAGGAAACAGATCTGTAGCAAAAGGAACAGAAACATTTGGTTCTTCAAAAGCATCAGTTGGTGGACTATGTAGCTTTGGTCTGGGTATAAGGAACTGGGTTGCAGTGTCCCTACAAAGGTCTTGCCATGTAGCTCTACACTGTGCCTGGTTTCATAGCTTCAGCATCCATCTCTATATTTAACAAATTACTTTTCTTTTTTAACTGAATTAGCCAAAAAGAACTCTACTGTTCGCACATAAGTATCCAACTCAACACATAATGTGAATTGAAAAATACTATATTTTGCTACAATTTGTTTACCGGGAGAGAATGACTCACACTCCCATTATAAACCAGGATCTCCTGGAACATGACACCGCCATCATCCACCACCAGAGGTGGAGATTCAGGGAGAAGTACGTCATCACAGCATCGGATGTCTTCAATTTCTTGAATATTTTGGTTCTCTCTTATTTTCAATCAGACTGTGCCTCCCCTCATTTTAACCCTCATGCCCCCTTCCAAGGACTAAAGCAATGATTTTCCTGCCTGTAAGTTCTCAGCAATCCAATCCAACCTTCACTTTGTCGCCAGAGCAGACCTTTTCACTTGACCATTCGGGAGCTATCCACCAAGGAGAGGAAGAATCCCTCACACCGGGCCTCCAAACTTCCCTTCTAGACTCTGGGGAGTTCTCTCTGAATTTCTTGGGGAATTCCTCACTCCCAAAGTGCTACGTACTTCTCTCAGAGCGTTTATTTTTCTTTGCTTCCTACTTTTTTTCATGCAGTTCTCCATATATGCATCATAATGGTAGCTCCTATAGGGCCAGAGTCATGGTTGAACCACCTCCGAAAATGCAGAACAGACAATAACATGCTTTGTCTCTAATTAGTGCTCTAAGAGTGTATATAAAATTTAAAAAAAAAAAAAAACCTCACTGCCATCAAGTCAATTCTGACTCATAGGGACCACCATTGGGTTTCCAAGGTAACAGATCTTTACAGAAGCATACTGCCTCATTTTTCCTCTATGGAGGACCTCCTGGGTTCAAACCTCTGACCTTTTGGTTAGCAGTCAAGTTCATTAATCACCACACCACCATAGTGCCTTAAGGGTGTGTATAGATAAAAGAAAATAGATCTTTGGATGATAGAGAACAGGACTGCGTTTCCTCAAAGTTTAAATTTTTCTGCATAGACCAGAGTAGCAGCAATATATCTGGTTCCAAAGAGGCAGAGTCCAGAGAAAATAATGAATGAAAAATGTTCTCAGGAAAGATCAGATTACGGTGATGCCTTCAGGGGAGAGATGACTATTTTAATGTGCATGTTTAGACTGCAGACCATTAAATGGCCTTGAATGTTTGGAAACAAGAAAGGGGCTAAGTCCAGCTTCCTCCTTAAGTCTGGTTCCACCAATGTTTGATTATGAATTCAGCTATTAGCATCATCCTAAAATAATAAATTCTTCTACACAAAGTCACCTCACCACACGCTGTCCAGCAAGGATATGTTCAGGCCAGCTTTTCTTTCAATAAGGAGGAAGAACTTTTACATAATAGGTTCTGGTGTCTCAGTAAATCTGGGGCATGTTAGGACAGCCACATGAGTGGAATAAAGTAGACCTCACTATGACAACTTATTTGACATCTTTGCCCCAGGCAACAGAATTCCCTTGCCCTCTTCAAAAAAAATCTATTTGTTTCAAATGAAAATGTTAGGCACAAATTGTTCATTTGGTTTAAACCTTACTTAAACCCCAATGATGAACAAAGATTTTGGAACACAATAGGTGTTTAATAAAAATTTGTTGAATTGCAAGTGATTAATTAGTATCTTCTTCTCCAACAAAAAATATAAATTCATTTGCTGCTCTCTTTATTGTGTACAGATAACGATCTTGCTAATTTCCTATATCTCGAGTCAAACTTTCTGGTTTTATGAAACCAAAAAGTATTTCATTAATTATAGTGAATCAGTCAATCATCTGACTGGACTGAAACTATTGACAAAATTGACTAACAATTTTACTAGTATATAGATAGAGCTCTGGTACCATAGTGCCTAAGGCACTTGACTACTAACCAGAAGGCTGGCGGTTCAAACCCACCAGCGACTCCTTGGAAGGAAGATGGGGCAATCTACTTCCATAGTGATACTGCCTTGGAAACCCAAGGAGGGGTCGCTATGAGTCGGGTCCGACTCCACGGTACATAACAACAACAACAACAACAGATGGACACAGTCAATGTTCCCTTTAAATGACTGCCTTTTTTTTTTGGTTTTTTTAAGCATCTATACTGGACAATTTCTTCAACTTTGTGGTGCTAGTCAAGTTAGGATCTAAATAACTTCAACAAACTTTGAACTATATCCTTTCCAAATCAAAGCTTCGATTTCTACAGTGCTGAAACACAAGGCTCAAATCATGCTAAACAGAAAAACTAACTGGGTAGGATACTCTGAAACCTTGGAGAAGGTTTCAGAGTCCAATAATGCAAGCCATTATTCTTTATTACTAAAATGAAATGCAGTGGAGAAGAAGCAATGTGTTCTGAGACAGACACCAAAGGCGAAAATGGGGGTATTAATTGGTATTCTCAATCTGAAAGAAAGTAATATTCTCTGAGGGTAATAAATTTTTTCGTGAACTTCATTGGAAATTCATCTATTTGGCCAAATAAAAATGTAGCATAAGGGAACATTCAAATAAGAAGGTTATATGCTTTGGGAGAATAAAAGGAGATATTGAAAGAACCATGATTAATATAGTAAATAACTGAGAAAAAAAAAGTCACTTACTGAAACAGCTGTTCCTCCCCCCACCCATTCCCTGTTCTGGATAATAAATACTAAAGTGCATGTTCCCGCAAAACAGAACAATTTTTGCTTTTCCTAGAGTAAAACAGACTCTTCCTATGTTTCTAGTTACACAAAGATAACAAGTAGCAATTCATGTGCTATTAATTCATTTTTAGATCCTGAAAGGGATTAATTGTCATGAAAATATTCATGCCTTAGTAGTTACTATAAAAAACAGACCTAAATATAAAGGGAGTAGGGAAAAAATACTCCAACTATTTTTCATAAATAGTTATATGACTACCCATTTTTCCAGTTTGCTTAAAATAAAGTTCTACTTTAGCTGATCATGAGTGAGTCCAAGTAGTGCTGTACCTGACTGGATGGCAAAGGAAGAGAGAGGCGGTCCATGGAAAGAACACAAGCATGTTGAAAAACCCTAGTTTCATGGTGTTCAAATGCTCTCTTCTTTGCTGAAATTTTTGCTGCATTTTGTGGATAATTACTAAACAACAATACACTTAGAAAGGTATTTTTTGTTAGATTATTTTATGTGAATTAAGGTGGGCAATCACACTACAGCCAATCTCTGTATTTGAAGGGAAGAATTCCTGGGGGTTGCAAATAGTAATGCATTCAGCTGCCAACCGAAAGGTTGGAGGTTTTAGTCTACACAGAGCCACCTGGAAAGAAAGGCCTGGTGATCTACTTATACAAAAACAAGAAAAAAAATTTAAAGACCACCCTCTGGGGCACAGTTCTACTCTGAGAAACATGGGTCTCTGTTTGGGTTCTCTGAGGCTGCTACAACAGATACACTACAAATGGATGCCTTGAACAAGAATAAACAGGGGTTTATTCTCTTACAGTTTAGGAGGCTAGAAGGCTGAGTTCAAAGTGCCAGCTCTAGGGGCTGGGTGAAGGCCCTTTGACCATGGGCTTCAGCTCTGTCTCTTGCTCCCAGCTCACTGGAGCTGGAGGCTTCTCTTAACTCAGGCAGCTGCTGGTTACTGAGGCTGACAAACCCAAGGTTGACAAAGTAAAATGACACATTCTCAAGATTATCAAGGAACATGGCAGGCCACTAGTTCAAGTCCAAAAACAGTCTCAAGATCAGCAGACAATATGGCAGCCCACTGAGATGAAGACTCAGTCAAATGTAGGACCCAGAAGTGCCCCAAAGCTAGAGACCTTCCTCAAAGCTGCTTCTTAGATACTGGAGTGCAGACCACATTCCTAAGGCAGCTACTCAGCTGCTCCTGTAGATTCCACCACGAAGCTGATTACCAGTCTCATCACTGGAAATAACTACATCTAGCTGCCCAACCACTCAAAACCAGACCCAGCCAAGTTGACACACAACCTTAACTACCACAGTCTCTGAGTCAGCATGAACTGAATAGCAATTGGTTTATGGATGTGATTTATAGTATCTTCACCATGCTCACAACTTTTCTTCCCTAGGGTTTCTGAGATACTACCATTTAAAACGTGTCACATC
>NW_006924126.1:11018-12052 GCF_000298275.1 Orycteropus afer afer
GGGACCAAGCTGACCCTGTTCCAAATTTAATGTGGATGTAGTTTAGTAGCTTACATTTAGTAAGCAATTCAGTATTTTTCACTAAAGCTACAACCTTCAGTTCTCAAATACAAGATACCAAAACCAAACCCATTGCCATGGAGTCAGTTCTGACTCATAGCAACCCTGGCGGACAGAGCAGGACTGTCCCATAGATTTCCCAAGCTGAAATCCTTATGGAACCAGACTGCCACATCTTTCTCCTGCATTGCAGCTTGTGGATTCAAACTGATGACCTTTCAATTAGCATCCTAACACTTGTCCACTGTACCACCAGGGCTTCTTCTGATACAAGATAGCATTAAAAAGTAGGCATCAGTATGATAGAGAAAGGCTCAGGATTGTTTGGTTTGGGTTTTGTTTTTCAGTGGTGGTGGTGGGGTCATTATTGAAACTTATATACAAGTATTGTGGCAATCTCTAAATTGCTCTCAGCACTAAAAATACACTATAAACTGAATTGCCTGTCTTTAAGAAACTTTGTTAATTAATAAGAAAAGTCCTATACTCTTCATTTGTTAATCCAAACTTCTACTAATACTTACGATGTGGCAGGCATTGTGCTAGGCAGAAGTACGAGTATAGTTTGAGACTCAGATCATCTTTCCTCAACCTTCTGGGCACATTGATTCCATCTCCCCTCTTAGCAAGTTTGGAGTTGGCTGGTGAAAAAAAAAAAAAATAACTAAAACAAAGACACTTCCTGCTGTAATTTTTGGTTCATAGAGTCATGCTGGATATGAAGTCCTACAACCTGGAGTCAGAATACCTGATTGCTGTTGTTGTTAGATGCCATCAAGTTGGTTCTGACTCAGAGACCCTATGTGCAAAGGAACCAACACTGCCCAGTCCTGTGCCGTCCTATCATTGTCAGGCTTGAGCCCATCATCACAGCCAATCCATCTCATTGAGGTACTTCACACTTTTCACAGACCATCTACTTTACCAAGCATGATATTCCTCTGCAGGGACTGGTCCCTTCTCACATGACCAAA
>NW_006924127.1:0-1522 GCF_000298275.1 Orycteropus afer afer
AGAACTCACAGACACCCAAGGGATCATCTCATGTAGTAGTGGTGGAGGCTGGCAGGCTGGCGAGTCCCAGGTCCGTGAGTGGGTCTGGAGGATCCTTCCAATTCTCGGGGTTTGATGAACCTCAATCAGCAGATCAGATGACAGCTGCTGTCCCAAATCCAGGCGTGAGATGAGGATGAGCCAAAGCAGAGACCAGAGCAAGAGAAGGGTGAACCTTCCCAGGAGATTGGTAGGTATACCCTCAAGGAAGCTAAGGGTAGTGATTTGAATTATACCCTCCAGCAAGGCAGGACTCATGATACATTCCACTTGTGTTGCCCCAACAGAAATAACCTAAGTGGATGGCTTTAACAATCAGCAGCTCAAGGCAAATCCCACCACAGAGCCAACTGCCAGTTATTATAGGGAATGACTACTATCAGCTGCCCAGCCAAGTTGACACCTGACCTTAACTACCACACCACCCCAAACAGGCATGGATAATAGGATTTACAGTTCATCACAGAATGGAGGAAAATGGCTAGAAGGGTCACATCAAGCAATTCACTGCAACCACATTATAAACAGATTGATGTATTTTCACAAACTGAATACATCTATATAATCAGCACCCTAGGAGCTACCTCATCTGTGCATACTTCTAGACAAACCACTGCCCAGAGTAACCACTATCTGGAATCCAATACCATTAATTAGCTTAGATTGCTTTTATGCTTTATAGTAAAAAATTGTGTAATAAATTTTATTTTGTGTTTTCTTATTTTGCGGAGTTTTTCCATATTGTTGAATGTGGTTGTAGATAATCCATTCTCATTGGTGTACAGTATCTCATTGCATGAATACATGTCAGTTTATGCAGCCTAAATACTGTTTTCTTTGTGTGTGGTTTTTATTGTGATTTGGGTGCAAATTTACAAAAGAGTTTTGTTTTACTCTCAACACTTCATGCACATTTGGTTTCACAGCCCCTATTACAATCCCAACAATAAAAAGCTCACCTCCCATTTCCTCCTTGTGACCACCCCTCCCTGTGTCCCTTCTTAACTGTGCATTCCTCTCTGTCCAGCTTTCCCTCTATGCAAATGCTGCCCTTCTGAAGTCTTATGGTTGATTGATCTAAGAGGTGCATCTCCCTAGGGTAGGTGACTGCATGTCCCTGCGGTAGGGATTCTGCTTGTCGGCCTTCTACTATTTAGCTAAGAGCTAATTCATGGAAGTGAGTCCAGTTCTAGGTCCAAAGGATAACCCCATGAATATAGCCTTGGGGGTTCCATCAGTCTGTATCCAACCAGTAATTTTGGTCATTTTGTCTTTTTGAATTTTGTTCCATGTTTTTCCTCTCACTCCATCCAGGGTATCCAATTTAATCCCTTTCTGAGTGATTGACATTGGTAGCTGAGCACTATCTAGTTCTGGTCTCAAAGTCATGAATGTTGAGGTCCCCAGGTTCCTAGATACCCTTGGACTAATTGTTTCCATACGACTTTGATTTTCTTCACTCGTCTTTGCTCCAGATGAGAGG
>NW_006924127.1:2028-3540 GCF_000298275.1 Orycteropus afer afer
TATTTAAGTTTAGCTACCTGTGTTGGTCATATTTTCAGAAGGGACCATTCCCTGAAGAAGGATGTCATGCTTGGTAAAGTGGAGGATCAGTGAAAAAGGGGAAGACCCTCAATGAGATGGACTGACACAATGGCTGCAATGATGGGTTCAGGTATAACAAGGATTGTGAGGCTGGAACAGGAGTGATCAGTGTTTCGTTCTTTTGTACATAGGGTCACAATGAGTCATTGGCACCTTACAACAACAGTATCCTAGTGTCTTTTTGCGGTTGTCATTAGTTGCCATTGAGTCAGTTCTGACTCATTGTGAACCTATGTATAGCAGAACAAAGGGTTCTGGGTCTTGCAACATCCTCACAATAATTGATATGTTTGCACCCATTGTTACAGCCACTGTGGCAATCCATCTCACTGAAGGTCTTCCTCCTTTTTTCTCATGGACCCTTATTTTACCAAGCATGATGTCTTTATCCAGGGATTGGTCCCTCCTGATAATGTGATCAAAGTACATGAGGTGAAGTCTTACCATCAAGCTAGCCAAAACTGGTAGCCCCAGAAGGAAAGTGACAAAAATATATGAAGAAATAGTGACTGAAAAGTTCCCAAATTTGAGGAAAGGTGTGAATATACAAATCTAAAAATCTGAACACATTTCAAGGGAAATAAATGCAAACACACACAACTATCAATTAGAAAGAGAATTGTAGAACATCATCATTTTTCCAACAGCATCTAAAAGAAGGACATACTTAGGAATAAATTTAACATCAAACAAAAACAAAAACAAAGCTCACTGCTGTCGAGTCGGAGCCAACTCATAGTGACCCCTCCTTGGGTTTCCAAGGTGGTGTGACTACAGAAGTAGATTGCCCAGTCTTCCTTCCAAGAAGTGGCTTGTGGTTTTGAATCACCAGTCTTCTGGTTAGCAGTCATAGGAGACCAAAAAGTTATACACTGAAAACTACAAAACATTGCTGAAAGAAATTCAGGAAAACCTATATAAATGGAAACCCATGCCATGTTCATGGAATGGAAGACTTAATATTGTCCAAATGGAGATTCTACAAAAGTGATCAACAGATTCAATGTAATCCCAAAGAAAATTTCCTAGTTTTTAGAGAAATGGAACAGGCAAATCTCAAGTTCATCTTGAATTGCTAAGGACCATGAATAATAATCTTCAAATATAGGGATCAAATTTGGAGGACTCACACTTCCCAATTTGAAAATGACTAAATCTGCAGTAATCAAAAGTGTGTGGTATTGGCATATGAAAAGACATAGACAAGGGATAGAACTGAAGCTCTACTCAATAAGTGTTCAATTCATTTTCAAAAAGGTTGCCAAGACCATTCAATGGGGAAAGAGAAATCTCTGTAAAAGACTTTACAGAGATAAGTAGATTCCCACATGTGAGAGAATGAAGTTCAATTGCTATCTCACACTATACAAAAATAATGCAAAATTACCCATTGTTCTAGTTACCCAGTGCCACTCTGACAAGAATACACCA
>NW_006924127.1:4530-5146 GCF_000298275.1 Orycteropus afer afer
AAAGTAAAAAGACAATGTATAGAACAACATAAATTATTGGCAAGTCATTTAACTATTAAGGGAATCAAGTCCACAATATGTTAAAAAAAAAAAAAAGTCCTAAAACTCAAGAAGAAAAAGAACAATAAACCAATATAAAATGAGCAAAGAGTTGAATATTTTTCTCAAGAAGGTATACAAATTACAAAGTACAAGAAACTGTGCTAAACATCATTAGTCTTTCTTAGGTGTGGTGGAGTTGGCTCCGAGTCATAGTGACCCTGTGTACAGCAGAACAAAACACTGCTTGGTCCTGGTCCATCCTCACAGTCTTTGCTGTGCTTCAGCACATCATTGCAACCACTGTGTCAACTGATCTTGTTAGGGGTCTTCCTTTTTATTTTCCCCCGTAATGTTTTACATTAACTACCACTCATCTGTCAGTTTGTCATACTGTGGTAGCTTGCATGTTGCTGTGAGGCTGGAGGGTATGCCATTGGTATTTCAAATACCCACAGGGTCACCCACGGTAGACAGGTTTCAGCGGAGCTCCCAAACTTAAGACAGACTTGGAAGAAGGAAGTGATCATCCATTTCTCTAAGAAATGGCCAGTGAAAACCTTATGAATAGCAGTGA
>NW_006924127.1:10216-11339 GCF_000298275.1 Orycteropus afer afer
TTCCATAGTAATAAAGTGTATGGTTTAGAATTTTACTTCATATGTAAGGGTATTTATGATGGAAGCCATATTAAGTCAATTCATTTATACAAATTTATCTTCTGTATAGGTACAACTTTAAAGACATGAATTTGATAAGTACTTTTTACTTCACTACTCTGTGCCAGGGACCATGGTAGACACTAGGGACACTGAGTGGAATAAAAAGCAGGATCCTAATGAGAATTGAAATAGCAAATCCACTATGAAACAAAATCATATCCAAAAGTCTACATTATCAGGAAATGAACTTAAAGTAGTGACGTAGAAAAGTATCATGAAAAACAAAGTGAAGAACTGTGTCCAGATATTATTCTTTACAATAGAATTATATAAATGGTATTAATTCCCAACTGTAGTTTTTGCTATAGAAGTAGGATAATTCATCACTTTTCTTTCAGGAAAAGAAAGGAAAAAGTTACTTGTGATATTATATGTCATTTGAGAACAAGCTATTCTTTGTTATACCCATGTCACATGTGAAGTAAATGGGGTTTTCCACATAATTTCTGATTCAAGTTTGGAAATACCTTTGTGGAAGTAGGAAAAAAGAGAAAGGCAAAAGTTTTCTGGATATCAGAGAAATCAGAAAAGGATTTGTTTACCATGAAAGACATTGAAATTCTAGCATAGAAATAGAAAAAGGCAGCTTCTAATTTCATGTTCTGACAAACCAATCACAATTTCTGGCTTTGAGGATTGAGCCTTGCAGTCTCGGTTGCAATAGTTTCTTCAGCCCCAGGACACATGGCCCTTTATGACTTCCTTCCTGTACAATCTTCTCAGAGCCTCCTGTATGTCTCTATTCCTCAGGCTGTAGATGAAGGGGTTCAGCATGGGCGTGACCACAGTGTAGAAAACCGAGGCTGCTGTACCTGAATGCGCATTGGGTGTACCAATAGAACTGAGATACACTCCTATGCTTGTGAAATAAAATAAGGAGACAACTGACAGGTGAGAAGCACAAGTGGAAAAAGCTTTATACTTCTCCCGAGTTGATGAGATTGCACAAATGGAGGAAAGAATCTTAGAGTAGGAGAAAAAGATCCCAGTGAGGGGACCTCCACCTAACATCACAGCAATA
>NW_006924127.1:12114-13786 GCF_000298275.1 Orycteropus afer afer
CCTTTCACCACACTTATTCAATCTGTATGCTCAGCAAATAATCCAAGAAGCTGGACTAGATGAAGAATGTGATAACAGGATTGGAGGAAGACTATTAACAACCTGTGATATGCAGATGGCACAACCTCACTTGCTGAAAATAAAGGTGACTTGAAGCACTTATTGATCAAGATCAAAGAGTACAGTATTCATGTTATTAATCAGTCACTAAAAATAATGAATCATAATGATTCTACTTGATTGGAAGGACTATTGAGTGAAGCAGAAAGAGAGGAGGGAAGCTAAGAAAAAATGACTGCATTAAAATTACAGATCACTTAAACTGTGTATCTTATAGTGTATGCATTTGTATAGAAGTGAAAGTATTATATAGAAAGAAAAGATTAAGAGAAAAGAAGAATCATGGAATAACAACAGGACAATGAGAATGAACTAGTGGTTTCAACACACATATACTAGTATTGAATGGAAACTGAAAACTAACTTCTGAAAGAAAATATATAAAATAACAATAGTTCAAAGACATCAACATGAGTCACTAATTCAAGGTTAATTTAGCCTGACACCAAACCAAACCAGTTGCGTTTGAGTCGGTTCTAACTCATAGCAGCCCTAGAGCAAGTGTAGAACCATCCTATAGTGTTTCCAAGGCTATAAAAGTTTGCTGAAGCCTATTGCCACATCTTTCTCCCACAGAGTGGTTGGTGGGTTTCAGGTGCTAACGTTTCTGTTAGCAGTTGAGTGTTTAATCACTGCACCACTAGCACTGCTTATTAATTTGAGAAGGTCCTAAAAATAAAACAATATAAAAATACTATTGTTTTTGTTTCAAATCGAGAGAGGAAGTAGGATCTAAGCTCAAAATTTCATCCTATATAAACATCCTATATAAACGTGTGGATTAAAATATGCTCATGAAACTAAGAGTGACTTTTAGTTTGATGATAAAGAAGAAAGCCTTCCAAAGATGCAGGTTGCTGCTGATTTAAAAAATAGATCTAATCACAAAAGGGAAAATGTATAATAAGGAAAAGCAAAGATAGGATTCATTAACACAAAGGATACGGGAGACCTGCTTACTTTTGAAAAGCAATGGAGAACATACAATATGGATTCAACACTACAAAGGTACTCAATTTCACACATTCTCCCCCAATACATGGACTCATACCTAAAATAACTAAACAGTAAAGTTGGTGACTAATCTACAATTCTTTATTTTGAAAACTGCAACCAAAAACAAAAACAAAAGCGCCAGTATACAAAAGCAAGTCTTGAACAATTTGCAATAGAGAAAGTAAACGGCTTGAATCAAATCTATCTAAACCATCATTAAACTAAATAACATTTGAGCTCAATAGATAATGTTTGCCTTGAGTATGACATTATTAATCAAGTATTATCTGAGTTTAACTTGACAACATGAGAATTTTCAGGGGCAGTAATTAAATAATAGAAAAATACAGCAAAGCTCTGTAGTATACCCTTTCCTACCTATTTAATAATAGTAATAAAAGTATATATTTTTTTCTTGCAAATAGTCTACAGGAGTGAAGACACGATGAAACAAGCATATGTCTCATGAATGCTGTTGTAAGAGAATACCTTTCTCTATTGGTACGGATCTCTCTCATCAATACATAAAAACGCTCACATCTACCCACCTTTCAAA
>NW_006924127.1:14715-15666 GCF_000298275.1 Orycteropus afer afer
CACAGCACAGCATTTGCCAATTCAACATTTGTCACTTGCACAATTCAGTGAAACCAATTACATCAATTAGGTTGCGCAATGCGCAACTGTCACCAACATCAATTGCCATGTTTTCTATTCCCATAAATAAAATCTTAATGCTGGCTAGAGAAAGATTTCCCTCCCTTGCTACTCCTGATAACCCCTGTGGAACTCTGACCTGTATACATTTGTCCATTCTAAGTGTTTCATATTAGTGAAACCTTACTATATTTTTTTATTTTGTGATTGCAGTATTTCATTCAGCATAATGTTTTCAAACCTCATCCATGTTGACCCATGCATAGGACTTCATTTCTCTTTATGGAAGTAATATTCCATGACATGTATATAGCACATTCTGTTTATCCCAAAAATGCTGTTTTCATTTTTATGTTCTTTGTGCCATTATCCTACACCCTTGAAAGCCATTCTTACACATATTCCCCAGGTTTATGTTTGTATATGTGAGAAAAATCAAGCAGTCCTTTTGGATTGTAGTTGACCTTCTCCTTGGTCACATTTTGTTCTCCTTTTGGAGCTCACTGGGACTTAAGTCTAGATATAGTTCCAGAAGCAAAAATACATGGTAGTGGTGGGTCCTGGGAACATTCAGCAATATACTGTAAAGCACCTGCCTCAGGTGATGCTCCAGGCAATATTTCAGACAAAAACTATTGGGGCACACTTCAGATACTCTCCTTAAATGGGGGTAGAAGTGATAATTGTTACTGTGTGGGGTGGCTTAGCAGACAAAAATGAAGTGGTCTCTTCAGATAAAGCAAGAGGGCTGGTTCTGTTAGCAGGAGTGAGTCAATGGAATTAGGGGTTCAATGTCCCTAGCTTCCAGATTACGTCCCTATCTCAGGAGCTCTGGTAGCTTAGTGCCTAAGGCACTTGACTGCTAACCAGAAGGCTGGTGGTTCAAACCCA
>NW_006924128.1:0-1146 GCF_000298275.1 Orycteropus afer afer
GCTAGTTGGGGTCTAGTCCAACTCCACATCCCTTCCCTCAAGGCCCAGGGGTCCAAGACCATCCCCTGTGTCTGTGCCAACTGGTCTCCCCCCTCCCTGCCAAAGAGGGTCCGTGCAATCCCCCTGCCCAGTCCGCCATCTTGCCGGAACCCCCTGCCTGGGAATTCTTATGGAACATACAGAAACACTTGTAGAAACATTGTCTATCAACCCTATATATGGTCTTGGGCATACTCCCCACTTGCATAGTCATACCTGTCCACCCATCCATCCACCTGTAGATCAATGTTTGCTTTCACTGACAATGCAGTACTGTAAATGCAAAAGGCTTCATTTTTGTTTTCTGTACCTCCCATGCACCTCTCTGTTTTTCTCTTCCTCAATGCCACTGTGGTGATCACTCACATTTGGTACATTGACCTTCTCTTCACCCAAATCTATACTTGTCTCTACCTACCCAACAATGTTCCTTCCCCCTCCCCTCCCAGCCCTGGTAATCACCAAAGAATATTTCCTTCACATATAAACCTTTCCTTGACTTTTTACAACAACAGACTAATACAATATTTGTCCCTCTGTGATTGACTTATTTCACTCAGCATGAAGTCCTCCAAGTTCTTCCATGTTATGCAGTGTTTTGCCAATTCTATGTTACTCTTCATGGTTGCATAGTTTTCCATTGTGTGTATGTATCATAGTTTGGTTGTCCACTCTTCTGTTAATAGGTATCTGGGTTATTTTCATCTTTTGGCTTTTGTAAATAATGCTACAATGAATGTGGATGTACATATATCTGTTTTTGTCCTGGCTCTCACTTCTTTAGGATATTTACGTAGTAATGGAATTGCTAGGTCAAATTACATTTTCTGATTTCTTGACTGCTCCTTGCATGGGTGTTGATTGTGAATCTGAGTAAAATAAAGTCCCTGACAACTTAAATCGTCTCTCCATTTATTGTGATGTTGCTTATTGGTAAAGTTGTGAGGATATTTTAATTCTTAAATTGAGGTGTAATCCATGCTAAAGACTGCAGTCTTTGATCTTCATTATTATTTCAAGGCTTTTTACTTTCAGCAAGCAATGTTTTGTCATCTGCAAATCACAGTTTGTTAATGATTCTCCCTCCAATCCTGTTGTCATGTTCTC
>NW_006924128.1:1816-7213 GCF_000298275.1 Orycteropus afer afer
ATTATGTGCTTACTCCTGACATGGCTAGTGTTGACCAATTATTTTGGGTACATTGACTATATGTATCCCTGAGATCTTTTTTTGTTGTAGCCTGCATCCTCTGTTCTTTGTCCACAGAATCCTTCAATATTGTAACTCAACACTTAAATTTTTTCTTCAGTTATTTCAGCTTGAGAAAGATCAAGCATGTACTTCCCTTTTGATTTCTAACTCCAGGTGTTTCCACATTTCATTATAATAGTTTACTTTGTCTTCTTGAGCCACCCTTTGGAATCTTTCATTTTGTTCTTTTGTTACATCATTTGTTCCATTTGCTTTAGTTACTTTTCTGTTCAAGAGCAAGTTTCTGGGTCTCTTCTAACATCAATTTTGGTCTTTCTTCCTTTCTGGTCTTTTAATGACCTTTTGCTTTCTGCATGTGTGATGTTCTTGATGTCATCCCAGTTTCCCTGTTGTCACCAAGTCTTTAGTCATTAGTGTTAAATGTGACAAATTTAATTTTCTGATTGTCTCTAAATTAAGTTGGGATATAATCGAGGTCTTATTTAGGGTGTTGTGGACTTGTTTTTATTTTATTCAGCTTCAACTAGAACTAGTATATAAGCAATTTAAGGTCTCTTCCACAGTCAGCTCCTGGCCTTGTTTTGACTGATGATATTGAACTTCTTCATCACGTCCTTCCACAGATATAGTTGATCTGATTCCTGTGTATTCCATCTGGCAAGATCCTCATATATAGCCATGATTTATGTTAGTGAAAAAAGGGTATTTATTTTTATTTTTATTTTTATTGTGATTTGGGTGAAAATTTACAGAGCAAATACACTTTCCATACAGCAGATTACATACACTTTGTCTCATGACATTGACCGCAATTTAGCTCAATGCAACATCTCCTCTCCCACTTCCTCCTGATAGTTACCACTTCCCAGTGACCATCCCTCCATGCACTTCTACCCCCTGAGCTGTGTCCCTGTGCCTGAGCAGCCCTTCTTTCTCTCTTGCTTGTTCTCTCCAAGGAGTGTATCTACCTCAGGTAAATGCTCAACTAGTATGCCTGTCTACTGCTTGGCTGGAAGCTACAGGTGTGTGTTCAATTCTTCAGGTCTGGAATTGAAAAAGGGTATTTTTAATGAAGAAACCATTGGTCTTGCAAAATTTGTCATGTGATCTCTGGCATCATTTCTATCACCAAGGCCATATTTTCCAACCACCAATTATTCTCCTATTTTCAACATTCTTATTCCAATCACCAGTAAAAAATCAATACATTTCTCTCATTCCAGTCATCTTGATTGCATGATTGGTTAATTTCAGAGTGCAAAAGTTGGTAAAAATCTTCAATTTCTTCATCTTTGGTTTTAGTGGTTAGTATGTAAATTTGAATAATTCTGATATTAAGTAATCTTCCTTGTATGTGTGTGGGTATTATCCTATCCCTGGCAGCACTGTGCTTCAAGATAGGTCTTGAAACATTTTTTGTTTGTTTGTTTGTTTTTAATGATGAATGAAGCACCATTTCTCTCCAATTTGTCATTTTAGGCATAGTAGATTTTATGATTGCCCATATGATTATCTGATTCAAAATGGCCAGTACAGCCCATTTAGGCTCACAAGTGCCTAGAATATTGATCATTATGTGTTCCATCTCATTTTTGACAACTTCCAATTTTCATAGATTTTTACTTCATACATTTCACATTCTGATTGTTAATGAATATTTTGAGTAATACTCATAAGCAAATGAATGTCTTGAAATTTTTCCTCCATTTGCTTCATTAAGGTTGACTGTATTTCGAGGAAGCAGTTCTTCCCCAATCGTTTTTTGGATGCCTTGTGACCTGAGGTTCTTATCTTCTGGCACTATATCAAACAGTGTTTCACTGCTATTCATAAGCTTTTCATTGGCCAATTTTTCAGAAATGGATGGTCTAATCTTTCTCCCAAGTCTGTCTTCGTCTGGAAGCTCTGCTGAAATCTGTCCACCATGGATGACTCTGCTGGTACTGGTAATACTGGTAGCATAGCCTCGAGCCTCACAGCAATATGTAAGTCATGACAGTATGACAAGCTGACAGACAGATTTGGTTATAGTGAGATACAAATTAAATCTAAGATGATAGTCTTCACAGTGAAGTACTTAATGGTTGTCTATCTTTTTATTGACTTCTTTTGTCATATACATAGTTGAATAGAGGAGATTATGATTATTGTTTTAAAACCATTTTCAAGTGCTTGGTAACATTTTGGTGAAACGCTTTCCTATAAAAGATTTAATTAACTACAAGCCCTGGTTTATTACTGGTAATTATCCTACCATAGCTTGCAAAACATACCTGTGGCTAATTCCATTATAGATATAAGACAACAGCCTTCTTGAAGATCAATATTCCATTTATATGCCTGAGTTTCTGTTGCTGGGTGTGGGTGATTAATTAAGTTCAATGCCACATGAATTTGTTTAATGGATTTAAAACAGGACAATTTCATGTTTAGAGAACAGACAACACTTTCACAGTTCAAAGGTTAGCATTAATGCAATCTAGTTAATTGACTAAAATTAATCAGTGATAGCAAGAAGTCATCTCTTGTTAGGCAACTTACCCACTCGTTGTTGCTGCTAGGTTCCGTTGAGTTGGCTCTGACTCAGAGATCCTACATACAACAGAACAAAACACTGCTTGGTCCTGCTCCATCCTCATAATCCTTGCTGTGTGTGAGCCCATTGCTACAGTCCCTGTGTCAGTCCATTTCATTGAGGGTCTTCCCTGTTTGCACCGACCATCTACTTTACCTAGCGTGATTTCCTTCTCCAGGGACTGGTCCCTCTGAGTATATGACCAAAATAGGTGAGACAAAGCCTAGGCAGTCTTGGTTTCAAGAAGCATTCTGGCTAAGATAGATTTGTTGTTCTGGCAGTTCATGGGATTTTCAGTGTTCTTTGTCAGCATTACAATTCAAATACATTAATTCTTCTTTGGCCTTCCTTATTAATTTTCCAAATTTTGTATGTGTATGAGGCTATTTCAAATACTATGTCTTGGATAAGTCACACCTTAGTCTTCAGAGTGTCATCTTTCACACTCTAAAGAGGTCTTTTGCAGCATATCTGCCCAATGCAACCTTATGAATAGCAGTGAAATATTGTCTGATATATTACCTATTTCTACCTACATGAAAAAGGAGCTCAGGTGGCTTAGTGTATAAGGCATTTGGTTGCTAACCAGAAGGTTGACAGATCAAACCCACCAGCAACTCCATGGGAGGAAGATGAGGAGATCTACTTCTGTAAAGATTTACAACTTCGAAACCCAGTTAGGCTTGGTATGAGTCAAATTGACTCTAAGGCAATGGGTTTGGTTTTGGTTTCAGAACCACATGAGAAGAATATGGTCTTAATATACACTTATTTTGATGGCTACTGTGGTGATATACAATAGAAATAATTTTATATTTGTACCTATCCTTATCTGAATTATTGAAAGATCTGAAACTTTTTCAATTATATGTCTTGTTGTTAATAGTTTAGAGCACTATGGATGTGTATTGTATACATATGCTGTGTGTCTTTTAAACAGTGTGGTCTCAAAAACTGAAGTAATTGGGTGAAGGCCAAACTAAATTAACAGAAAATAAATGACAAAATATATAAAGTGAGATGTAGTTTTATTATTGTTCTATGCATGGAGTGATGATAATCACTGAATCTGCTGACACTAGAGTAAATGAAAATATCTGTAAATCTTATGTAATCTTGCTGAGGCATTATATGTGCTGAAAATATTTTATTTTTCAAAAAATGGGCTAGGTAATTTTCATGAAAACCATTAATTCTTAAGCTACACTCTTTTTATGCAAATAGTAAAAACTTCATTTACTAAATATAGTAGTTAAGTACTGCTTACAACATGCCAGACACTGCACAAGATCTTTACATAAATTCACTTTTCCAATCCCCACAACAATCGTGTTATAAACACTATGATTATACTCATTTTACAAATTAGGTATCTGAAGCACAGAAAATTAAATAGCTTTCTCAGGGTCAAAGATCTAGTTAGTGGTGAGCCCAAGATACAAACCCACACAGCCTGGCTTGCAGTCCATACTTCTTGACTGCATTGTCTCTCTCAAAATTTTAAGAATAATGTTAGGAAAGTTTAGATCCTAGAAAGAACGCTACTCCTGTTTTGATAGTTTCTGCCCTAACTCATCATAATATTTCTTGTCCATATAACTAACAACATAAAGATGATTAATTCTTAAACTTTTCAGGGTGACACACTTCCCTGACATAAGATCGTACCCCCAGATCCTCTAGCAAGAAAACTATATAAGCTTATACATGTAAGTGCTCAATTATACCATACTCAGCATTCTATTTCAGGTGGTCCATGAAACTGACCTTATATGTCTCAGCTTAGAAACCACTCTCTCATAACCAAAACATGTTATTAATTTATCAGTATTTAACAAAAATTAATTATTTTGTAAAAAATATTCTATGACAGCAATTGGAAAGAAGAAAACAATTAAAAAAAGACATTAGAAAAAGTGGTGAGTAAAGGACTTAATAACTACTTGATGAAGCACTAAATATCTTGTATACAGTACAGAGGGGATATCTGAGAGACAAAGGAATATGAACACCAGGGGAGTGAAAACCTGGACAGTAAGTTGTGATAATAAGGAGAAAACTGATACAATTGTTTCTAACTACTTACGTTCACTGATCATCCTTAATGATATGCATTCATTTCATAGTATAATAATCATATTTACAAAACACAATTGCTTTGCAATTCCTTTATAATCATTTAGAGAAAAAAAAATAGACTTAGTTATTTATGACTTTAGAATATAAATTAAGAACAACTTTCACTGAGCCTGGGAGAATCACAAAAACTGATGAAGTAATCAGAGATTTTTATTTACTTGGAGAAAGTAACAAAATATTAAATAGCCAAAAACTAATATAACTTAGAAATGGACTATAAATCTCAAAGACCTAGGCTTTATTATAATCAGTATATAACTTATACCCTTGGAAATCTTGTGAATACTGATATGTTTTATGTATTCATTAACATTCTTGTATGTGTGCTGAATCCAACTCTATTTAGAATGTATACATAAACAGGAAAAATGATAGAATTAATAGAAAACTGAAGACAAACAGAACTTCTTCCTTATTCTAAGAACTATAAAATAAATTGGCTTAATATTTATGCATTGTCTCATTAATTATTATTGATTGATTTTGATACTCACCAAACCAAACTCACTGCCATGTAGTCAATTTTAACTCCTAGCAACCCCCATCAGATTTCCAAGGCTGTAAATCTTTATGAAAGCAGACTGCCTCCACTTTCTTCCTCTGAGCAGCTTGTGGATCCC
>NW_006924128.1:7663-9137 GCF_000298275.1 Orycteropus afer afer
GAGTTGATTCCAACTCAGACAACCCCTTAGGTTTTCTGAAGTGGCAAATATTTATGGAAGTTAATTGCCTGGTCTTCCTTCTGAAAAGTGGCTGGTCAGTTTTACAGCATGCAAATAAAAATATTCTGGAAATTTGATTAATATTGCCAAGTAATGGTCAAATTATCTCTGAGAAAGTTTTATGATGACTGTGAAGTAATTTCTTATTACTTGTTAAAAGAATACTAAGATATTAGTTCCCTGTAAAATTGTGCCAAGATTGTTGCTCAGTTAAAATATATATACATATATGTACACATACATATATGTGTACATATATGTACTAGCTATCCAAATATTACAAGATATACTTTACATCTTGACAAAGGAATTTGGACAGGAAGAGGGTTATATCCAGGGCAAAGTTCATTAAAGAAACAAACATAATAAGGGCATATACAAAAGAATAAATAATGAAATAAATCAAACACTGCTTCTTCCATGTTTATTTCAACAAATATATTAATAAATAAATCTTTTTATGCTTCCCCTGCCCCAGTATCTTATGTAAATTTTGTTTTCATTCAATTTTCTGTTTATATTCATTCTGACAAAGTTGCAAATGTGGTTGTAAAGTTCAGTATACACATCTGAAATTCAACATATGAATTACTTAACAAGACTATGTCTGAATATTCATTATGAAAAAAGTACAAAAACAAAATTAAACAAGACAGTTGGTGAGATTTTGCCCAAGAAATAAATAGATTGTATTAATCTGGAGGAAATAATATTTATTTAATTGGAATTAATTTTCAAGTGACAAAAACATTAAAAATTTTAGAAAGGTGGGAGTTTTGCTTGGGATCCATAGTAATTTAAGGTTTACTATGGAAACATTATAGCAGATATGATCTGTGCTGCACTTGAATATTCTGATAAATCTTGATTTGTTAAACTAGGTAATATAGGAAAGAATAATACAAATGGAGATACTATACACAGCTACTACAAAACTAAAAATTTTAATTATTAAACAATAGATACTCTTAACCTCTGTGCAGAAAAATAGAAAAAAATGTATTTTTTAAATTCCTCAATTCATATAACTGAGTGTAAGTTAAGCACTGGTCAATAACCTTAGTGTCTGGGAGCAAATTTTGTTTTGAATAATCAGTTACATCTCAGTAAACTACACAGACAATATTTTGTGTATACACGTGAGTGTGTGTGTGTATGTGTCTCTGTGTGCGTGTGGGTGGGTGTGGATGCACTTTACTTGTGTTTATGTGTTAGGTGGATGATATTCGAGCATCATATGACTCCATAGACATTCAAACCTAGAAATTAGACTGTCCATCAAAAACCTATGAAATTTATCCTCCGACACATTTTGTCACTAATTGTGATGATTAATATTATGTGTCAACTTGGGTAGGCTATGATTCTCAGTGATTTGACAGACATTGTATGACTAGCCTTCAATAATGTAATA
>NW_006924128.1:12822-13392 GCF_000298275.1 Orycteropus afer afer
GGAATGTGAGATATCCTTGTTGATGTCAGATAGATCTTGACTAAAAGAAAAGAATATCAGAAAGATATTTACTTGATTTTATTGAGTATGCAAAGGCTTTCAACTATGTGGATCATAGAAAATTATGGATAACATTGAGAAGAATGGGAATTCCAGAACTTTTAAATGCAATCATGAGAAACCTGTATAAAGACCAGAAGGCTGCTATTCAAACAGAACAAGGGAATACTGCATGGCTTAAAATTAAGACAGGTATGTGTTAGAGTAGTATCCTTTCACCATACTTATTCAATCTGTATGCTGATACTATGAAATCTGTAATTTGAAAAAAATATATAAAACTGTTTAAATATTTGTAGAAAATATTGAAATACCATAGACCAGATAAAAAGATACCACATATGTTCTACTAAAGTTACTGTAACATATGTTAAGAAGCTCTGGTGGTGCAGTGGTTAAAGCATATGGCTGCTGACCAGAAGGGTGGTGGTTCAAACCCACCAGCTTCTCTGCAGAAGAAAGATGAAGCAGTCTGCTTCCATAGCCATGGGGGTCAGTATGAGTCAGAAC
>NW_006924128.1:15572-16621 GCF_000298275.1 Orycteropus afer afer
TGCAACTACCAAGAAAGATTAACTGTATTTAATAGCTCACTTGAGTGGACTAAGATTTTGCCCTGAGGGTTGTCATGTGAAAATCCCAGCAGATCATATGCTTAAGTGCAATGATCTGTTCTGTGATTTCACGCCAGTTAAGATGCAAATGGATATTGTCACTATAATGGTAGAGATGGACCATTTTCTTGTCCCTGGTGAGCTGAAATTTGTAGAGACTATTAAATCTCCTTTTCTTAATTGTTCTATTTCACTTCCCTACTGGAGAAAAATAAAGCCAGAAACAAACCAGCCATCAATGGAAAGCATACAACTTTAATAGAAGCTGAGTTATAAGCTATAATCTGCAAAATAACATTAATCATTACTTTAAATTCTAATTTGCTAGAATATTTATATATTTATTTATTTTTAGAAATAAGGTTAAACAAGATAAATAACATATTTAAGAGTGTACCTGAAGAAATTTGAATTAAATATTGATATATAAACTTTCCAAGATTGTTACCAACATCTATTACCAAAACAAATTTCTATAGAATGTTCTTTAGAAAGAAATACATAATTATGAGACAGTAATATAAAGACAAAGGGGGTGCCCTGGTGACACAATGATTAAGTGCTTGGTGGTTTGAATCCACCAAGTGCTCTGTGACAGAAAGATAATGGCAGTCTGCTTCTGTAAAGATTAGAGTCTTGGACATCCAATAGGGAAGTTCTATTTTGTCCAGTAGGAGTACTATGAGTCAGAATTAACTCCATGGCAGTACTTTGTTTTTTTGGATATAAAAAGAAATTTAAAAAAGGGTGGGGTGGGGTGCAGACATAGGTAAGAATACAAGTATATCTAAACAAATATTGATTAAATAAAACAAAAACAGCAATGCTATCCAGGGTTAAAAATAATATAAAGCTAAAATGCTTAAGATTTTCAGCATATAAATAGAAGAAAATATTATTAGAAATAAAATATATTAAGGTCCTTGAATTTTGTGGGAGGTGGGGACAAGTATTAAAAGATCAATTACTATTAAGGTTTTTAATATTAT
>NW_006924129.1:0-2408 GCF_000298275.1 Orycteropus afer afer
AGGGTCGCTCAGTCCGCTGCCAGACCACAGCTCTGTGTGTCTCCTTTTTTGGTATTTTCACACAAATTCTTCTGCTAGTTGGGGTTTAGTCCACTTTTGTATCCTTCCCTTCAAGGCTCAGGGGTCCAAGATTACCTTCTGTGTCTGTGTTAATTGGTTTCCTTTTTCTTTGTTGAAGAGAGTCTGTGCAGTCCTTGTGCCTAGTTCGCCATCTTGCCGGAACTCCTTCTAGGTTTTAAATTTTTAAAGTCCAATTCTTCATAGTATCTGATAGTATCCTTTATATTTTGGTTCATTCTATTGTGACATCACCCATTTATTTTCTTACTTGTGCTTTGCATCTTCTCCTTCTTTTTCTTGGTTAAATTTGCCAGTGCTCTGTTGATTTTATTAATCTTTTCAAAGAACCACGTTCAAGTCTTGTTGATTCTTTCTATAGTTTTTCTGTTTTATTTGTTGTTGTTGTTATATGCCGTCG
Source organism: Orycteropus afer afer (assembly GCF_000298275.1). Classification (NCBI taxonomy): domain Eukaryota; kingdom Metazoa; phylum Chordata; class Mammalia; order Tubulidentata; family Orycteropodidae; genus Orycteropus; species Orycteropus afer. The sequence continues at coordinate 479 of NW_006924129.1, forward strand.
AGTTGGACCCAACTCACAGTGACCCCTCTTTGGGTTTCTGAGGCAGTATCACTATGGAAGTAGATTGCCCCATCTTCCTTCCAAGGAAGAACAAGAGTACATAACCATAATAAATATCTACATATTCAATGAAAGAATCATAACAGGAGTGGCTGGTGGGTTTGAACTGTCAGCCTTCTGGTTAGCAGTCAAGTGCCTTAGGCACTATGCTACCAGAGCTCCTGTTTTATTTATTTCTGTTTAAATCTTTATTATTTCTTTTCTTCTTGTGACTGTGGCTTCTTTTTGTTTGTTTGCTTTGCTACCCTTTTTCTAATTGTTGGAGATGTTGTATTAAGTTGTTGATTTTGGCTCTTTCTTCTTTTTTGATATCTACATTTATTGACATAAATTGCCTTATGATCACTGCTTTTGCTGTGTCCCAAAGATTTTGCTGGGTGGTATTTTCATTCTTGTTTGATTCAAAGATATTTAATTTCATTTTTTATTTCTTCTCTTACCAAGTAGCTTTTAAGGAGCATGTCATTCAGCTCCCATGTATTTACCTTTGTTCCCTTGATCTTCCTATTGTTGATTTCTAATTTTATGTCATAATGATCTGAGAAGATGCTTTGAAGTATTTCAATGTTTTAAAATTTGTTGAGGGTGTCTTTGTAGCTGAACATATGGTCTATCCTGGAGAATGTTCCAAGTGTGCTGGAAAAAAAAGAATTTATATTTTGCTGTTATTGGGTGAAGTGCTCTGTAGATGTCTTTCAGGTCAAGTTTGTTGATTGTATTGTTAAGCTCTTCTCTGTCTTTGTTGAGTTTTGTTGCAGTTGTTCTATTTTTCATTGAAAGTAGTGTATTAATATCTACTGCTATTACTGTGGGGTCATTTATTTGTCTTTTTAAATTCTGCTAAAGTCTTATTTATGTATTTTATGGTTCTTTCATTGAGTATGTAGATATATATTATGGTTATGTCCTCTTGTTCAATTGATCCTTTGATCATTATATAATGTTCCCTGACTCTTATGTTTTTTTTTTCTCTCTCTCTCTCTCTCTCTTTTTTTTTTTTCCTTTTGTAACAGGGTTCATCTTTATTCTATGTTACTCCCATGTACCACCCTATGAAGACATCCTCTTCTTCAATGCCACTGTTTTGATCACTCACATTTGGTACAGTGTCTTTCCCTTCACCCAAATCAATATTTGTCTCTACCTACCTAGCAGTGTTCCTTCCCCTTGCCCCCTTCCCTGGTAAACAACAAAGAAAGTTTTGTTTCATATAAAATAAACTTGGTTGTTTTGTCTTAAAGTCTATTTTATCAAAAATTAATATAGCCACTCCTGCTCCTTTTTGATTGCCATTTGCTTGATATATTTTTTCCAATCTTTGATTTTTATTCTACTTTTGTCTTTGTGTCTAAGGTAAGTCTCTTGTAGACAACATATTTATGGGTCATGTTTTCTTAGCTAGTGTGTATCTCTCTGCCTCTTGATTGGTACCTTTAATCCATTTACATTCACTGTAATTATTGACAAGTATAAATTTATTACTGTCATTTTGTTATGTGTTTTTTCATGGTGTTACTGATTTCTTTGTTCCATATTATTTTCTGTGTTGTGCTTGTTTTATGAATTTTTTTGTCATTTCATTCCTTGCTATTGTTTTAGTATTTGCTAAATATTCATGCCTTTTATCTTTTTTATTTTGATGCGAAGCTTTATTAATTTTATTTGAGGATACCCTCTGATTTATTATTTTCTCCCTGAGCTCTGAAAATTCTTACTCTCATCTTTCTCACAATTGTCTTGACTTCCTCTCAAGTTGGATATTTTGTACCTACACTATTTATTCCCTTTCTTTTTGGTTTGTAGTTGTCCCCATTTCTCATTTGATGTTACTGGTTCACTGTTTATAGTCTTGTTAGTTTATTTTACTTTG
>NW_006924129.1:3137-4005 GCF_000298275.1 Orycteropus afer afer
TCTCTTACATAGATCCCCTTCCAAGTGGATGGCAGTAGTAGCCAGGCACCATCTAGTTCTTCTGGTCTCATAGTTGTATACACTGCAGATTGGATGGTGAACTAGTCGCTAGGACTAATTGTTTCCATGAATTTTGGTTTGCTTCATTCTTCTTTGCTCTGGACAAGGAGAGACCCATTGTTGCATATAGATGGCAGCTTGCTAGCTTTTAAGATCCCAGTCACTACTTGCCAAAATAGGAGGTGGAACAATGTTTTGTATATTATGTTATGCCAATTGAGGTTGATGTCCCCTGTGACTATGGTCCCAAGCCTGCAGTTTCAACTACTGGGTCCCTCTGGGTAAGCTGGCTGTGACCAAGCAGTGACCACAACCTTGCCCCTTGTCAACTCTACTATACACCCAGGAATTCTGATCATTCATAAACTTATAGGACCATTGTCTGCCAACCCTATATATGTTCTTGGATACCCTACCCATTTCATAGACATATCAAATCGTTTAGCCTGTCCACCCATCTATCCACCAATAAAGCCATGTTTTTCTTCACTGACAATGCAGTACTGTATGTGCAAAAGGGTTCATATTTGTTGTCTGTACCTCCCATGTACCGCTCTATCTTTCTCATCCTCAATGGTGCTATATTGATCACTCACATTTGGTACCTTGCCCTTCTCTTCACCCAAATCAATACTTATCTCTATCTATCTAACAGCATTCCCTCCTCTCCTCTCCTACCCCTGGTATCCAACAAAGAAAATTTCCTTCTATACATAAACCTTTCCTTAACTTTTACAATAAAGGACTAATATAATATTTGTCCTTTTGTGATTGACTTATTTCACTCAGCATAATGTCCTCCAAGTTC
>NW_006924129.1:7265-10955 GCF_000298275.1 Orycteropus afer afer
AAAATCAGTGGAGGACAGGGCAGGGCAACCAGGCTCCGTATGAGCACACAGACTGTGATGGAGTTCTTCTGGGCCCAGAATGTAGGTGGGAGTGGAGGATGGCCGCATCTCCGTTCCCTGAAAATAACAAGAAGAATGTTGTACTTGTCAGTCTTGCAGGTCCCGAGTGTCCTTGGGGTTGCTTGAAAGTAGAATATGTTTTTAAGACCCTGGAATCTGCAAGAGCGCTGTCTCTTTAAATATCCAAAATAGTCAAGCCACTTTTTAAACCTTCAAAATGCAGTGCTCTCTGGACCGGCAAAAGTCCACAGCTCAGCTCACCTTTCTCTTCACCTTCTCCGTTTGTTCCCCAGCCACTGTGCACACTCCCTTGTGCAGTCCCTGACTAGCAGGGTGATTTTTAGGTTAATTCTTAGGTCCTACCGCCACTTGGAAATCTCCAAGCTGTCTGTGCTGTCAGGATCACTCAGGCTTGCTGCCACATCGCAACTCCATCTGTCTCCTTTTTTGGTATTTTCACACAAATTCTTCTGCTAGTTGGGGTTTAGTCTACTTGTATATCCTTCCCTTCAAGGCTCAGGGGTCCAGGATTATCTTTTGTGTCTGTGTTAATTGATTTCCCTTTTCTTTGTTGAAGAGGGTCTGTGCATTCTTTCTGCTTATTCCACCATCTTGCCAGATCTTTCTCCTATTGCCTTCTTGCCTACATAGTTTCTGCAAAGAAATCAGAGCTTAGTTTTACTAGTTGCCCTTTATAGGCAATTTTTCATTTTTCCCAAGCTGCTTTTAGGATTTTTTCTTTGATTTTGGTAAGTTTGATTATGATATGTCTTGCTGATTTTCTTTTGGGTTCTCCCCTGTTTGGGATTCATTGAATTTCTTGGATGGATATCCTCTCATCTTTCATCATGTTAGGGAAGTTCTCTTCTAAGAAGTCTTCAACACTTTCCTCTGTGGTTTCATATGTCTCTTACTGTTCTGGAATTCTTATTACACATAAAGGTATTCCTCTTAATGTTGTCCCACATATATTTTATGCTTTGTTAATTTTGTTTTGATCTTCTTTTCTGATTAATCCCTTAACAAAGTAGTATTGAGAGATTTTTCTTCAGTCTTACTAATTCTGTCTTCCATTGATCCAATTCTACTTTTTCGCCCTTTTAATGTGTTATCTATTTCTGAAATCTTAGTATTAATCTTCTAGATTTTGTGGTTTCTAATTTTCCATTGAGTTTTCAGTTTGTTCTTGTATTGTTTTCCTAAATTATTTGAGTTTTTCCTGTCTTTTGTCCTTAATTTTTTCAGTGTTTTCCTTGATTTTGTCAGTGTCCTTGATCTATCTCTCCATCTATTGAAGTTACCTGAGTGTAATTATGTTTAATTATTTATCAGGTAGTTCCAATGCCAATTCTTCCTCAGTCTGGTTTTCTGGCTCTATATCATGGTCATTTGTTTGTAGCATTTTATCTTGCTTCTTTGTGTGAATTGGGATGATCAGTTGTGTCAGAGATATTGTGATGGAAAAGTGCCTAAGGCATTTGACTGCTAACCAGGAGGTTGGTGGTTCAAACCCATCAGCCACTCATTGGAAGGAAGACTGGGCAATCTACTTCTGTAAAGACTTATCACTTCAGAAACCCATAGGAGTTTGCTATGAGTCAGAATTGATTCAATGGCAGAGTTTTATCTTGGTGTTTTTTGTACAGATTTATTTCTTTTATTTTCTTTTTTGGATACATTTGAGTAATCATGGCTGGTGTGCTACTCTCTTTGCTAATTTGACAGCACTTAGCTACCTACCATCTATCTCCTAGTGGGTGTGATAGGGTATTAGAATGTGTACACATATCTTTTAGCTATTCATGTAGAGAAGCTGAAAGCAAAGTGGGCTAGTATTAGCCACTATATATCATTGATTAGTTAGTGCAAAAGCAGGTGCTTGCTCTTCTCAGAGAGTAGGTGGCAGGAGGTACAAGTATGGTTAGGTCTCATAGGCACAGTTGCTGTTTCATACCTGATTGGCAAAATAATAATAAAAATAATAACAAAAATAAGAGAAGAAAACACACAAAGTGCATAAGTGATAGAAACACCCACCAAAAAAAAAGCAACAAATGAAAAGGAAAAACAAGATAAAAGAAGGGCAAAGAGAAAAAGAAAAGAAAACAATAATTACAGAGGGGAAAATAAAACAAGAGGGCAAGAGAAAAAGTATAATAAAGAAAAAATGAGAAAAATGCTAAAAGGAAAACAAAGAAGAGAAGAACAAGAAGAGAAAAAGAAAAGAAGGGAATCAGGAAAATGATAAAAAACAAGAACCAGGGGACAAAAAGAGAGAAAAAAAGAAAGGAGGATTAAAAAAGAAGAAGAAGAATTTAAAGACAAACAAACCAAAAGAAAACTGGGGTCTAAGGCCTCTGGACTGTGTTTCTATGAGCCATGCAGGCAATGGTGAGAAAGTCACCTGGTCCTGTCTACTCTTTAGGGAAACGGGGATAGGGTGCTGGATCTCTGATGAGTTCCTGCTGAAGGTGTCTGGGGTTGGGAGGGAGCTCCTGGACCTAGAGAAAGTTCCTGCTAGCTCCATCTGCCATGTGAGAAAGGCACTTGGTTCTAGAAGAAATTTCTTCCTGCTCAAAATACTGCTGAGGGTAGGGTGTCTTGTCTCAGAAAAATTTCCTGCTGTCCCAAAATGCTCCTGGAAACAGGGTATCTGATCTAGGAGCTAGTTCCTATCTATTTAGACATATGGATGTAGGGTTACTGATCTCAGATGAGTTCCTGCTGGTCTACAAAATATCCTGGACCCAGAAAAAGTTCCTGCTGGTCCAAAAGGTGATTGAGAGCAAGGCACTTGGTTCCAGAGGAAGTTCCACCTGGCTCAAATAGCAGCTGTAGGCATCTAGTCCCAGAAAAAAGAAATTCCTGCTGTCTCAAAAAGTAACTGGAAGCAGAATCTGTTCTCAGAGAAAAAGTTCCTGCTGTCAAACAGCTATCTGAGTGTAGAGTGCCTGGTCTCAGAAAACAATGCCTACTGGGCCAAAAGGTGGCTGGACACCTATTGCTGGGACTGGTTTCTATCTGCCCAGAAAGCAGCTGGTGGCATAGCATCTGGACTAGGATGGAATTCTTGCCAGTCCAGAAGGTGGATGAAGGTGGGAGATGGCCACATTGCCATTCACACAGAAGGTGTAGGGTACAAGAGAAACAAGGGGAATATCACACCTTTCTAGTCAGTGCCAATGGGATTGCCTGTTCAGTGCTCAGCAAGTGGAGCTAATTCTTTCAGGTTGCTGCCCAGTTCAGGAACCTCTTGCAAATATTCAAAATGGCCATACCATTAGGACAACTGATAATCCACAGCTCCTTTTGTCTCCTTATTCATTGTTTTCATTTAGATTCTTCTCCTTCCAAACAAACAAACTCAATGCCATCAAGATGATTCTAACATGTAGTGACCCCTCCTTGGGTTTCCAAGGTGGTATCTCTACAGAAGTAGATTGTCCAGTCTTCCTTCCGAGGAGTGGTTGGTGGGTTTGGACTGCCAGCCTTCTGGTTAGCAGTCAAATACCTTAAGCACTATGCCACCAGAGTATTTCATCCACTACTTTATCCTTGGGAGCTCTGGTAGCATAGTGGCTAAGACACTTGCCTGCTAACCAGACGGCTGGCGGTTCAAACCCACCAGCC
>NW_006924129.1:11612-13031 GCF_000298275.1 Orycteropus afer afer
TATTTTTTTTTTTTTTTGGTCCCTTCTTCCCACCCTACTCCCTCCCTCTCCTCTTTCCTCCCTTGTTAAAGAGAGACTGAGGAGCCATCACAGTGTGGCAGGAGACTAAGGAAACAAAAATTAAATGAAAAGTGGAATCCTGGATCCTGTTTACATGTGGCTGTAAGCAGCAGCTTTTCTCTGGTGACAGCCTCTGCCTCTATCCTAGACCAAAACAGAAATAAAAGACATTTATAGAGATACTAGTGAGAGTCCAATTGCTAGTTTAGTTAACTGTATCCTTGGTTTTGATAATTGAATGTGGTTATGTAAGATTTGGAAATCAGGGGAAGTTGAATGAAAGATATACAGGGATTCTTTATACTATTTTTGTATCTTTTCTGTCATGTCTAGAATTAAAAGCACAGATGAAAAAATTTAGGTTCGGAGTTCCAGCAAGACGGTGGAGTAGGCAGAAAGACTGCACAGACCCTCTTCAACAAAGAAAAGGGAAAAAAATTAACACAGATACAGAAGATAATCTTGGACCCCTGAGCCTTGAAAGGAAGGATGTAGAAGTGAACTAAACCCCAACTACCAGAAAAATTTGCATGAAAATACCAAAAAAGGAGACATACAGAGCTGCGGTCTGGCAGCAATCCTGAGTGATCCTGATGGCACAGACAGCATGGAGATTCCTGAGTGGTGGTAGGACCTAAGAATTAAACTAAAAATCAGCCCTGCTAGCCAGGGACTGCACAGAGTAATGGTCTGGTGGCTGGAGAATAAACAGAGAAGGTGAAGAGAAAGATGAGCTGAGCTGTGGACTTTTGCCATCTGGAAGGAGCCATCATTTTGAATGTTTAAAGGTGGCTTGAATATTTTGGATATTTAAAGAGACAGCGCTCTTACAGATTACTGGGGCTTAAGAACACATTCTGCTTTTAAGCAATCCCAAGGACACTCCAGACTTCCAAGACTGAAAAGTTTTTTGATGGCTATTCAATTGTAATTTGTGTCTAACTGAGTGGGAGACAACAACAGTCCCCATAAGACACAACTACACCCACACCTCCTGCAACTTCACTTAGTGAGTGTGAGCCATTACCTCCTTCTCCACCAATGGGTCAATGATAAAAAAAACCAACAAGAAGAGCCTGAATCACCCTTGGCTGCTCTTCACAAATACTTAACAGAGACCTAAATACAACAAAGCCACAATGCCTGCCTCGGAGACAATAGACCATCATGGTACACACAAAGAAGCAGGATAAATTGGTAGAAACAAGGGAGCAGGATACAGACCCAGAACACATCCCTGAGGAAGAAGCAGCATTGGAACGCTCTGATAAGGAATTCAAAAGAATTATCTTTAGGTATCTTCCAAGTATTGAGAGATAGACCAAAGAAAACACAGAAAAAACCTTAGAAGAATTTTGG
>NW_006924129.1:14121-16111 GCF_000298275.1 Orycteropus afer afer
CATGAAGATATAACCATAATAAATATCTATGGACCCAATGAAAGAGCCCCAAAATACATAAATCAGACTTTAAAAGAATTTAAAAGCCAAATTGATGACTCCACAGTCAGAGTGGGAGACTTTAATAAACAACATTCTTTGAAAAATAGAACTGGAAAGAAACTCAACAAAGATGCAGAAGAGCTAAACAATACAATCCACCAACTTAGCCTTATAGACATCTATAGAGCACTTCACCCTACAGCAACAAAATGTACATTCTTCTCCAGTGCACATGGAACATTGTCCATGATAGACCATATGTTAGGACATAAAGCAAGCCTTCATAAATTTAAAAACATTGAAATACTGCAAAGCATCTTCTCAGTCATAATGCTATCAAATTAGAAATCAACAATAGAAAGATGAACAGGAAAAGAGTAAACACATGGATACTGAACAACACCCTCCTTGAGAAAGATGGGTAAGAGAAGAAATCAAAATTGAAATTAGAAAATTCCTTGAATCAAACGAGAATGAAAACACAACATACCAAAATTTTGAGACACAGCAAAAGCAGTGATCAGAGGCCAATTTATAGCAATACATGCACACATCAAAAAAAGAAGAAAGAGCCAAAATCAGCACTTTAAATGAACATCTCCAACAATTAAAGAAAGAACAGCAAGAGAAGCCTACAGTTACCAGAAGAATGTAAATAATCAAAATTCGAGCAGAAATCAATGAAACAGAAAGTAGAAGGGCTATAGAAAAAATCAACAAGACCAGAAGTTGGTTTTTTGAAAAGATCAATAAAATTGACAAACCACTGGAAAATTTAACAAAGGAAAAGAAGAGGAGAATACAAACAACACAAATAAGAAATGAAATGGGTGACATCACAACAGAACCAACTAAAATCAAAATAATATCAGGATACTATGAAGAACTGTACTCCAACAAATTTGAAAATCTGGAAGAAATGGACAGATTTCTAGACATACACCACTTACCTAAACTAACACATATTGATGTGGAAAAGTTGAACAGGCCCATTACAAAAGAAGAAATTGAACAGGTCATCAAAAAATTACCAACTAAAAAAGCCCTGGCCCAGATGGTTTTACCAGAGAATTCTACAAATCATTCACAGAAGAACTGATACCAATCTTACTCAAACTATTCCAAAATATAGGAAAGGATGGAATCCTCCCTAACTCATTTTATGAAGCAAGCATACCTTGATACCAAAACCAGGCAAAGACATCACTCAAAAGGAAAACTACAGACCAATATCCATCATGAATATAGATGTAAAAATCTTCAACAAAATTCTAGCCAATAGACTGCAACAACATATCAAGAAAGTCATTCATCATGACCAAGTGGGGTTCATATCAGGTATGCAGGGATGTCAGATTGTTTTGCAGATTGTTTGTCTTTTAGTTACTGAGGTGTTGGAGTTTTCTATAAGTTCTAGAGATAAGTCTCTTGTCAGATATGTTATTACCAAATATTTTGTCCCAAACAAACATTCTCTTCCTCATTTAATGGATTTTGGGCCTTTATCAAAGATCAGCTGACTATAGGTTGATGGATCTATTTCTGTGTTCTCAATTCTATTTCACTGTTCAATGTATCTGTCATTAAATCAATACCAGGCAGTTTTGACTACTGTGGCTGTATAGTAGGTTTTGAGATCCAGCAGTGTGAGACCTCCTCCTTTGTCTTCTTCTTCAATAGTGCTTTGCTTATCCAAGGTCTCTTTCCTTTCCATATAAAGTTAGTGATTGGTTTTTCCATATCCCTAAAGAATGTTTGCTTAATAAATGGTTCTGGCAAAACTGGAGATCCATTGGCAGAAAAATGAACAAGGTTTGTACCTCACATCATACACAAAAACGAAATCCAGATGGATCAAAGACTTAAATGATAAACCTAAAACTAAACAGTTCTTCAAGGAAAATCTAGGGGCAAATTTAAGGGCCCTAATATATGGCATAAATAGACT
>NW_006924130.1:0-1814 GCF_000298275.1 Orycteropus afer afer
TCTTTGTTGAAGAGGGTCTGTGCAATCCTTCTGCCTAGTCCGCCATCTTGCCCCGCCTCTCTGGAAACATTCTTTAAACTCAAAAGGCTTTCTTTATATATGAAAAATCCTAGAATCTTAAAGAACATAATTACCCCTCAAATAAATCACTTCTTGTCTAAGACCCAGGGAGCATATCTTTGTCTAAGAGCTAGTTTCCCCACATTGAAAGCAATAGCAGGTATTTACTGAGTAAGTACAGGCTGGTTGAACCTGGTTCTAAAAATATTTTCCAGTAAACAACACACTGGAGCCTGGGGAAAGTGTAATCCTTGTGGTTATTTATTAATTAAACAAGCAAAGATATGTACTGGATGTTATGGAGGATGCAAAGAATTAAGAGATGCAGGGTTTCCTTCTAAGAGTGAACAAAGTAGGCAAAGCAGCATGTACTCCTCAAAATAGTCACACTAGGAGGTGTATGTTAGGGACCTAGTGACTCAAATAGATAATGTGTGTAGCAGGAGTTCAGAGGGGGATGTGATGGGTTTTTGTGCTTTTAGGTAATCAGGGAAGACTAACTAAAGGGGAGATTTGAGTGGGGTTTTGAAGTTCAGGAAAGTTTTAAGTGAAAGGGGCATGTGATAAGAGGGAACTGGTCTAGATCTAGGTGACAGTACTAATGTAGTAAACTGTAAAGTGTAGTGAGTGAACTTTGCAGACCTCATCTGGAACCCTGGCCCTCAAACTCAGCTGGACTAAGTGGGGATGGTTCTTGAAAAGGTAAAACATAGGCCTCCTGCATAAAGCTACTCTCTGCTGTAATACTTCCTGAAAGCTATGCCATGCCTTGATACCAATCTTGCTGATATGTCACTTGCCAGCAGCAGTTGATGGAATTTGATGTTCTTTGTTATTGAAAAGCTTTGTAGCTCAAGTGCCATTATCCAGGTGGATACAGGACATGGAAGCTTGATGATACCCAGCAAAAAGTTACCTGTCCATCTTTCATTCAATCTCATTTCCAGAATTAGGGACAATAAAGCTACAGCCTTAACCCTACAAAGTGTGTAATAGATGGATGAGCTGGTGCGGAGAGATATGAGGCAGCTGAGAACAGTGTGTGGTGGCCATTCAGGCCTCTCTGCTCCCATCTCACAGCAGCACCAGGGCATACTGAGGTAGAAGATACCTTCCAAATGTGTATGAGAGAGCAGAGCAGTAGATGTCAGAATACTCTCAGTTCCTTGGTTTTTTTTTTCTTTAAACTTCACCTTCTCCTGCTTTCATTGATCTCTTTCTTACTGGTCTCTCTGGACTTGTTTCGAGGAACCCTTTCTTCTTTCCCTTTTTCTCTTTACGTCTTACACCAATGGGGGTTGTATTACTGACACGTGAACAGGGATTGCTTATGTTTTAACAGTCATAGGTAAATAATGATTAGAAGGCATAGTTAAAAGACAGAAAAGAGGGAAATTATGAGCAGGCACTCAGCCCCTGGGCAGGTTGTTACAGGACAGATAGCCTACCTGGGGTCACTTGTCACTTGCTGCTTTCCCACCAGACTCTGTCAGAGGCTGAGCCCTGAGCTATACTCCTCAGAAGAGGGTCACTTTCCATCACAATAAAGGTGGGACAGCAACACCCTTAGCCAAGAGTGGCAGAGAAGTTAAGTGTGTTATGACTGTCTGATACAATGGCTCAGCAGGGAAGGTTTGAGTGGCAACCTCAAGCTGAGGGGGAGGGAAGTCAACAGAATTCACAGGCTCCAAATCTTCATCTTCCTGTTCATCTGACCAAATGTCTGCATCCCAGGTCATAGGATCCCATTTTTT
>NW_006924130.1:2735-4719 GCF_000298275.1 Orycteropus afer afer
ATATCTGGAATGCCGTTTTTCCAGTTTGTTCCTGGGATAGTATTACAGGTAGGCCACACCCCTGGGGAAACTCCCCCTAGACTGACCGGCCGCTTAGGACACAGTCATGTAATCCATCATGGGAAACACCACTCACAAGTGAAGTCCAGCCAAGTTGACACATCTTCAACTATCACAGCGGAATAGGGAGAAAGACTTCACAGGCCCTCTTCAACAAATAAAAGAACCAATTAACACAGACACAGAAGATAATCCTGGATCCCTGAGCCTTGAAGGGAAAGATATAGAAGTGGACTAAACCCCAACTAGCAGAAGAATTTGCATGAAAATACAAAAAAAGGAGACATATGGAGCTGTGGTCTGGCAGCGATCCTGAGTGAGCCTGATGGCATGGCGCAGACAGTTTGGAGAGTGCCAAGTGGTGGTTGTTCTTGTCGCTATATGCCGTTGAGTCAGACCCTACTCATAGCGACCCCGCCTTGGGTTTCCGAGGCAATATCACTACAGAAGTAGATTGCCCCATCATTAACCTAAAAATCATCCCTACTAGCCAGGGACTGCACGGAGGACTGTGCTGGTGGCTGGGGAATAAAACACAAACCACCAGCGAAGAGAAAAGCAAACTGAGTTGTGGACTTTTGCCTGTCTGGAGGATGCTGCCAATTTGAATGTTTACAAGCAGCTTGACCATTTTGGATATTTAAAGAGACAGCACTCTCCCAGATTCAAGGGGCTTAAGAACAGGTTCTGCTTGCCAGTAAAACCAAGGACACTCCAGACCTGGACGACTGAAAAGGTGCAACATTCCTCTTGTTACTCTTATACCCAAAACCCCTTGGTGAACAGAGGTGCAGCAATCCCCCACGTCCACACACCACAGGAACTCCATCCCAATCTGTGGGCTCAGGGAGAGCCTGGGTGCCCTGACTTACCCTCCCAGATCTTTTTCTTTTTTTTTCTGGTTTTTAGTTTGCTTGTTTTTGTCTGTTTAAGAACTACTATTATTATTAATGGGAGCTCTGGTAGCATAGGCCCTAAGGCACTTGACTGCTAACCAGAAGGCTGGTGGTTCAAACCCACCAGCCACTCCATGGAAGGAAGATGGGGCAATCTACTTCCGTAGTGATACTGCCTCAGAAACCCAAGGAAGGGTCGCTATGAGTCGGGTCTGACTCAATGGCACATAACAACAACAACAACAACATTATTATTATTAATACATTTGTCCTTTTTACTATTATTCTTTATTCACCCCCTTCCAGGTCCTAGTTTTCAGCTCTTTTTCTTTTCCCTGTTCACAGTTGCATATTATTTATTTATTTATTTTTCTTTTTTTTTTTTTTCTCTTGGTTAACCCTGTTCCTTGTTTTTCTTTTTGAATTTTTCTATTTTTTTCTTCATTATTCTTCTTCATTACCTTTTTTCTCTTATTGCCCTATACCCAGATATTGCATGTTTTCTTGTTTTTTTTTTTCCCTTCTTTTTCCCTTTATTTCTGGTTACTGTTCCTGTGTGATTATATGGTGTATTTTTTGTCCATGTGATTTTAGTTTTTTGACAGTTATTCAGTTGTAATTTTTGTCTAATTGAGTGGGAGACAGCAACAGTCTGCATAAGACACAACTACACCCACAAGTCCTGCAACTTCACTTACTGAGCAAGAGCCACCACCTCCTTCCCCATCAAAGGACCAAAGATAAATGACTACCAAGAAGAGCCTGAACCACCCTTGGCTGCTCTTCACAAACAGTTAACAGACATCTTAATACAACAATGCCACATGTCTCAGAGACAAAACACCATCAGAGTTCACACAAAGAAGCAAGATAAAGTAGTAGAAACAAGGAAGCAGGATACAGATCCAGGACACAACCCTGAGAAAGAAGCAGCATTGGAACTCTCTGATAAGGAATTCAAAAGAATTATATTTAGGTGTTTTCAAAGGACTGAGAGACAGACCAAAGAAAACACAGAAAAAACCTTA
>NW_006924130.1:6432-7293 GCF_000298275.1 Orycteropus afer afer
AATTATAAATCATAGGGTAACCTCAAAGAAAAATGATAAACCTTCATATCACAATGAAAAAGAGGACAAGCACAAATATTCAGCAAATACTGAAACAACAGCAACAAAGGAAATGATACCATGATTCATAAACATAATGAGCTCAGCACAGAAAATAATATGGAATAAAGAAACCAGAGACACCATGAAAAAAACACATAACAAAATGACAGCAACCAATTAATACTTACCAATAATTACACTGAATGTTAATGGATTAAATGCACCTCTCAAGAGATGGAGAGTTGCAGATTGGATAAGAAAACAAAACCCATCCATATACTGCCCACAAGGGACATACCTTATAGATAAAGAAAAAAATAGACTAAAAATCAAAGGTTGGAAAAAGATATATCAAACAAATGGCAACAGTAAGAGGAGGAGTGGCAACATTAATTTCTGATCAAATTGACTTTAAGACAAAAACCACCATATGAGATAAGGAAGGACATTATATAATGATTAAAGGATCAATTGAACAGGAAGATATATCCATAATAAATAACTATGGACCCAAAGAAAGAGCCCAAAATACACAAATCAGACTTTAAAAGAGTTGAAAAGCCAAATAGATGATTCCACAGTCATAGTGGGAGACTTTAATACACAACTTTCATTGAGAGATAGAACAGCTGGAAAGACACTCAACAAAGATGTAGAATAGCTAAACAATACAATCCACCAACTTGGTCTTACGCACATCTACAGAGCACTTCACCCAACAGCAGAACAGTGTACATTCTTCTCCAGTGCACAGGGAACATTTTCCATGATGGACCATATGTTAGGCCACAAAGCAAGCCTTCATAAATTTAAAAACAT
>NW_006924130.1:9708-13278 GCF_000298275.1 Orycteropus afer afer
GGGTTTGAACCGCCAGCCGTCTGGTTAGCAGGCAAGTGTCTTAGCCACTATGCTACCATTAGTTATTAGAGAGATGCAAATCAAAACAACGAGATACCATCCTGCTCTAGCAGTAGTAGGAAAGTTCAACAAGACAGAAAATAACAAATGCTGATGAGGATATGGAGAGATTGGGACTCTGACACACTGCTAGTGAGACTATTAAATGGTACAACCATTTTGGAAAGCAGTATGGTCATTCCTTCAAAAGTTATAATTAGAAATATCATTTGACCAGCCATTCCTTTACTAGATATTTATCTTAAAGAAATGAAAGCCAGGATACGAAGAGACATATGCACACCCATGTTCATTGCAGCACTACTTACAATAGCCAAAAGATGGAAACAACCCAGGTGTCCATCAACTGAGGAACAGATAACCAAACTATGGTACATACACACAATGGGATAGTATGCAACTCTAAATAATAATGTAGAATCTGCATAACACTGCATAACGTGGATGAACTTGGATTTCATTATGCTGAGTGAAATAAGTCAATCACAAAAGGACAAATATTGCATTAGTCCATTATTGTAAAAGTCAAGGAAAGGTTTATCTATGGAAGGAAATTTTCTTTGTTGGTTACCAGGGGTAGGAGGTAAGGGGAGGGAACACTAATATAGATAGAGATATGTATTTATTTGGGTGAAGAGAAGGGCAATGTACTAAATGTGAGTGATCAATATGGTGGCACTGAGGAAGATAAAGACATAGAGAGGTACATGGGAGGTACAGACAACAAAGATGAACCCTTCTGCACATACAGTACTGCATTGTCAGTGAAGGCAAACATGGGTATACGGGTGGATAGATGGGTGGACAGATGGGTGGACAGGCTGAACTAGTGGGTATGTCTATGAATTGGGGAGTGTATCCAAGAAAATGTATAGGGTTGGCAGACTCCTATAAGTTTATGTGTAAACTTATAAGTTAATTATAATTATAGCTTCTAATTCCCAGGTGTATAGTAGAGCTGACAAGAGGCAAGGTGGTAGTCACTGCTAGGTCACAGCCAGCTACCCACAGGGACTAAGTAGTTGAACCTGTGGGCTCGGGGCCATGGACACAGGGGACATCAAGCTCAATTGGCATAACATACTACACAAAACATTGTTACACCTCCTATTTTGCCAAGAAGTGACTGGGATCTTAAAAGCTTGCAAGCTGCCATCTAGATGCAACGATGGGTCTCTCCTTATCCACAGCAAAGAAGAATGAAAAAAAACAAAAATTCATGGATACAATCAATCCAAGCGACTGGTACACCATCCAATCTGCAGCCTATACTACTATGAGACCGGAAGAGCTAGATGGTGCCCGGGTACCAATGTCAACTACTTGGAAGGGGATCTATGTAGGAGATCCTGGGTAGAGAGGGAGAACAATGTGGACAAAACTCAAAATCATTTGGAGAAAAAAAAAAAAAGGGTGAGGGACCAGGTTTTCTGGTCCGATAGAGCCTGGTGGAACCACTGAGACTATGGCCCCTAGCTGCCCGTCAGGTCTGGAAGTGAACCCACACCTGTGGCTTCCAGCCAAGCAAAACACAGGCAAATGAGTTGAACATTTACCTGAGGTAGATACACTCCCTGGAGAGAACAATCATGGGAGAAAGAAGGGCTGCTTATGCACCAGGAGACAGCTCAAGGGGCAAGAGGGTATGGAGGGATGGACACAGGGAAGAGGTAATTATTGGGAGGAAGTGAGAGGGCAGCTGTTGCATTGTGGTAAATTGTGGTCAATGTTATGAGACACAGTGTATGTGAGTTACTGTATGGAAAGTGAATTTGCTCTGTAAATCTTCACCCAAATCACAATAAAAAAATAAATAAATAAGAAAAGAGAAAGTTCTGGAACTGTAAAACCTCAGGCTTCAAAAGAACGTCAAATGGCAAGGCTATCACTCTCTATTACACCTTTGCAATTTGTGGTTGTTTACTGTCTACATCTCCCCTCTGATAGGGAGTGCACTGCTTCAAGAGTCCAGGGTAATCATTAGGATGTGCTCTAACAAGTCATTTTTAAATTTTCTACCCTATATCTTCCACCTGTTAGTCCTAGTTCTGCATTTTGAAAGTATACACAAGAAACAGAATCTTTTTTCCCACAGGTAGCTATCAAATTTTCTTAAATTTTCTTTCCTCAGAACAAACACTGAGAATACTCCAGCCATTTCTTTAAGCCAAGTTTCCAGATCCATTACTCTCATCCAGATACTTGCCTAGTCACTGGTGTTCCTTAGGTTGTCCCTTCTGAATTGTCCAATATTCTCTGGAAATAGATGGTGTTGTAATGGATTGAATTATATCCTCAAAAATATGTGTTGGAATCCTAACACCTATGCCTATGGATGTAATCTTACTTGTACATAGAATTTTGTTACGAAAATTTGTTATATGACTTTCTTTGTATTTCATTGTAGGTGTATCCTAAATCTAATCAATTCCGAGTTATACAAAGAGCAAAGTAAAGACCAAAGTCAGTACAAATGCTGGAAGACAGATGCCACATGGGGATCACCAAGATCCAACGAATAGAGAGAGAGTCTTCTCCTGGAGCTGGTGTCCTGATTTGGATTTCTAGACTCCTGAACAGGGAGAAAACAAATTTGTTCTTTTAAAGACATTTACCTCTGGTATTTCTGTTACAGAAGCAACAGGAAACAAAGACAGGTGCTTATTCCATTAAATGCTACCCGCCATAGGTGTAGCCTAAGATCTGATTGGCTGTTGGGAAAGCTTCAGTCCACTCTTAATATGTGTGACTCCACTGTCAACCTAATTGCTAACTTTCTGTACTTGCTACTAATTAACTTGGTTTCCTCAACCTTGTACTTTATTTGTGAATTTCATCTTTTGATTCCAAGTGAAAGGCCTTCCTATAGAACTGCCATCACAACTAAATTGTTCTCATCAACCCAATCTCTTGAGATAATTAAAACCATTTAATGGACTGCTTGTTACTTATGCCTAATTATCACCCAGCAAAACAATAATCATTTGTATCATTAGCTCTGTGTCTGACTCACTTGCAAGGCTTTGTGCCAAGTGCAAAGTTTGTTTCTCACGTAGAACATTCACCTGTTCACAAATCATGTCAATTAGAGGAACAGGATACAGCAAGCAGCTTTGGGCCTGGTAACACACTGCCACCCCCACTCTCTTCATTCCATATATTCCCCCCGCCCCCTGCACTCCACCTCTTCTTGCTTCTTTTGCAAATCTCTGCATTTTCTTGGAACTTCCTTGTAGATTCCCATTCTTTACCAAGAAATTCTTAGGGATGGTATCTGGCATGCTGGGGTGAGGGCAGGACAGGAGGGATGTTAGCTCATGATCATATGTCCCCTGAATCTATGTTGGGGTTGCTAAGAGGGAAGTACCTAATACACAGTGAGGTGCATACAAAACATGTGGGGTACAAACTTCAACAGAGGAAAAACATCCTAATATTCCTGAGATTGTTAACTTCCTTGAAGACGGGTGAACCTGTCCAGAGCAGGAAAAAAAAAAAAAAAAAATCGCA
>NW_006924130.1:13378-15632 GCF_000298275.1 Orycteropus afer afer
AAAAAAAAAAATCGCAAGGAGATAGCCACACTCAATTATCTTAATTCATTTCAACTTGGAGCGTCCCCACACTCACACTATTCTCTACTCAGCAGATCTCAACCTGCAAAGTGCCTCTATCGAACCACTTTCATCCTATTTTCAGTTTCAATTTAGGTCCCTGGGTAGTGTAAATGGTTTACACTCAACTATTAACCTAAGGTTGGAGGTTTAAATCCACCCAGCAATGCTACAGAATAAAGGCCTGGCAATCTGCTTCTGTAAAGTTACAGCCAAGAAATTTGGATCTGTTCTATAGTAACCTATGCAGTCACCAGAAGTCATAATTGACTTGATGGCCACCGATCTGGTGTTTAAATTTTATTTGTAATCTAAGGGTAGCAATATGATTCAACCATATGGTTATCTTAGTTGCAATGCAAAAGTGAGGCAGAGTCTCAGTGATAGAAGTGAAGTGTGGGAGAGAATGGCAAATTCACTTGAAGAAAATATCTAATAATAATTTTTAAAGGTCAGCGTAGGCCAAATGTATGTTGCTGCAATTATTTATAATTTCATCACAAGTATCCCATAACTTAACAGCTGAAAACATCAACTATTTTATTTCATGATTCAGGCAGGGCTCAGCTGGAAGATTCTTCTGTTCCATATGTCAGTAACAGAGGTCAGTTGGTGCTATTCAGCTAGTCGATAGCCTCATCTAAAGGTTGAAGATGGTATCATTCATATGTCTGATACTTTGGTAGCGATGATCAGAAGGCTGGGCTCAGCTGGGACTGACTGTAACAACTACATATGGCCTATAAAGGAATCAATGACCTTACTTGGTGTCCCAGGGTTCCAAGAGTGAAGTATTCCAATGAATAACAGGAAACTGCTGGCCCCTTATGGAAATCACATAGTTTAACTCTGCCATATTTTATTTGTTAAGACAGTCATAAGTCCATCCAGTTTCAAGGGTAGAGGATATAGATCCCACTTTTTGATGGACAGTTGTCAAAGAATTTGCAACTATGTTTTTAAACTGCTGTAAATGGGGATGTATATTTGAGTGTATGATGGTAATACAAACACACCTGCACATGCAGTTGTTAATCATGCGTATCCTCAAAAAGTGTGGCATTCAAAAGGCATGTGGTTTTGGAAGAGGAAGAAATCATATTCCAATGGGGAATCAGAGGTTTTATGGAGAAGGTCTTGTGTTTAAGCCAGGTCCTGAAAGATAGGAACTGTGTCACAGACAGAGGAGGTACTGTCCAAGCAGAGGGAACCACATGAATAGTCACTGAAACAAAAAGAACAGGAAAGACAGGTTAAGTTGAGATAAGTGGGTAGAGGCAGACAGGAAAGGTACACTGAAAGGCAGAAGGAGATGATCTCAGAACAAAGAATAACCCCACCATTTAACATTGACCAAGATCAAAAAGAGAGGGTAGAGTGGGCAAGGGTTAGAAAGTGCACTCCAGGGAAGGGCATTGTTGGAAAGCAGAAGCTTGAGGTAATCTGTAGGCAAAGAGAAAGAATCTGGCAGAGAAGACACAACTGAAGTTATAAAAATGTAAGAGATAGCTGATGGGGTAAGGAAAGGAGGCTGAGGAACTGAGAGTGCTGGGGATAATAACTTTCCTTGACAAGAAGGTGTGTTTTTCATCAGGGTTACCATGAGTTGGAATCCACTTGACTTCAACAGTTTGGGTTTTTGGTAAAAGCAAAGAAATAGATTCATGGCTAAAAGAGATTTTGAAGTATAGAAGAATAAAGTTGAGAGATAGCTTCAGTGTTCTGAGTAAAACAGGAGATGGGATTAATTACTGAAAGTAAAAAATTACTTAAGAGTATGCTAGATATTTTCAAGAGAGTTTGTATGTAAACATAAAGTATTTTTTTTTTTTAGAACTTCAGTAAAGTAAGCAGATGTTCAGCTAAGTAAAGTATTAAGTAATTAAACAATTAAATTTTATTTTTTAAATGTTTTTCCTGGTTAACAAATGTTTATTCACTGTAGAAAATTTAAAAAAAAAAAAATTAAAAAGTACAAAGAAATAAAAGTAACCTGTATCCTCCACTAAGGTTTATGGGCAGCACAAATGGTTTGCACTTGGCTACTAACCTAAAAGTTATGATTCAAACCCATCCAACAGTGCTGTGAAAAAAGGTCTGGAGGCGGGGCAAGATGGCGGACTAGGCAGAAGGATTGCACAGACCCTCTTCAACAAAGAAAAGGGAAACCAATTAACACAGACACAGAAGATAA
>NW_006924131.1:0-576 GCF_000298275.1 Orycteropus afer afer
AAGTTTATGTGTATGATCTGAATTCCTAGGTGTATAGTAGAACTGACAATGGGCAAGGTTGTACTCACTACTTGGTCACAGCCAGCTACCCAGAAGGATCAAGTAGTGGAACCTGTGGGTTCAGGACCACCATCGCAGAGGACATTAAACTCAATTGGCATAACATACTACACAAAACATTTTCCACCTCCTGGTTTGGTGAGTAGTGACTGGAATCTTAAAAGCTTGTAAGCTGTCATCTAGATGCAATGATAGGTCTCCCCTCGTCCAGAGCAAAGAAGAATGAAGAAAACCAAAAATTTGTCCTAGTGATTGGTACACCATGCGATCTGCAGCCTTTATGACTATAAGACCAGAAGAACAAGATGGTGCCTGGCTACCACTGTCAACCACTCAGAGGAGGATCTATGTAGGATATCTTGGAAAGAGCGTGAGAACAATGTGGAACAAAACTCAAAATCATTTGGAGAAAAAAAAAAAAAGGGGAAGGGGACCAAGTTTGCTGGTCCAATAGAGCCTGGTAGAACCACTGAGACTATGGCCCCTAGTTTCCCTTCAGGTCTGGAATTGAACCCA
>NW_006924131.1:4732-5271 GCF_000298275.1 Orycteropus afer afer
ACTCATAGCAACCCCTCCTTGGGTTTCTGAGGTGGCATCCCTATGGAAGTAGATTGCCCAACCTTCTTTCCGAGGAGTGGCTGGTGGGTTTGAAACGTCAGCCTTTGGTTAGCGGTCAGATGCCTTAGGCACTATGTCACCAGAGCTATACTTTTAATTTACTTATTTATTTCTGTTTTCTGTGACTGTCAAAAAAGAGGATGAAGAAATGGGGCTTTGTGGGGAAGAAAAAATGCTATCTTAATTTTCCAGTGCTGCTACAATAGTAATAGTAAAAGTGGATGACTTTAAAAAACAGAAATTTATCATCTCACAGTTTAGGAGGCTAGAAGTCCAAATGCAAGGTAACAGCTCTTTTGTAATGCTTTCTCTCTTCTCTGGGTATGAGGGATGGTCCTTGACTCCTTTCAATATCTGTGGGCCCACTGTTCCTCGCAGATTTCCATGTATCTTTGCATCGATATTACCTGCATCTAGGAGGTTCTCAGCACAGGCCACTTAGATCCACAGGACTTACTCTGCTCTCAGCTGTTTTTTTC
>NW_006924131.1:5371-5619 GCF_000298275.1 Orycteropus afer afer
TCGAGCAGTGACTGGAGTTCAGACGTGTGATAATCAGATCCCCCCTTATCTGTCCCCTTCTCTCCCTTTTTATCTCTTGTAAGATAAAATGTGATGCAGGTCAAACCTCAAGGAAACTCCACTTACATCAGCTCAGGGTTGTGACCTGAGTAACGGTGTTACATTCCACCCTAATCTCCTTACAAATGATTGGCTGTTCATATCATTTCACATCATGGGGGTGATTATATCATTACATAATTGCCAAA
>NW_006924131.1:5719-6389 GCF_000298275.1 Orycteropus afer afer
TCAAGCCACGGTTTTTACAATCACTTCATATGCATGTGAGAGCTGGATAATGAATAACAGAGACCTTAGAACAGTTGATGCCAAAACTTGTGGTGTTGGCAAAGAATACTGTAAGACCCACAGACTGCCAGAAGAACTAACAAATCTGTCCTGGAAAAAGTATAGCCAGAATGCTCCTTGGAAGTGAGAATGGCCAGATTTTGTCTCACCTATTTTCGCCATGTTGTCAGAGGGACCATTCCCTGGAGAAAGACATCATGCTTGGTCAGTGAAAAATGGAAAGATGGATTAACACAATGGCTGCAATAATGGACTCAGGTATAGCAGGGATAGTGAGGCTGGGGTAGGACCAGTCAGTGTTTCATTCTGTTGTCCATAGGGTCTCTATGAGTCAGAGCCAATTCAACTCCACCTAACAACAGCAGCAATGTATATGCACACATATATATACCTGCATATATATACAGATGTATATATATGTGTGTATACACACACACACACATATATGTAACTCACTGTCTATGAGTCGAATCGACTCACCGGCAGTGAGTCATATATATATGTGTGTGTGTGTATACAAACACACACACACACACAGAAGGCTAGCAGTTCAAACCCACCAGCCACTCCTAGTAAAGAAGGCTGGGCAATCTACTTCCACAGTGATACC
>NW_006924131.1:7607-13993 GCF_000298275.1 Orycteropus afer afer
TACATAATTACATAATTGTCAAACCACTAAGAATCATTGTCCAGCCAAGCTGACAAATACTTTTGGAGGGAACACAATTCAATCCATGTCATCCCACCCTTTGGCCTCTGAAAATTCATGTCCTTGATACATGCAAAACATTTTCATCCTATACCATCCCCAAAGTCTTAAATGAACTGCAAGTCAAATTCCATCATAGCACAAATTCTTCCTCAGCTGTAACTTAGAATGCAAGTTTTCTGCTTCCAAAACATAGTGGTTGAATAGGCACAAGGTAAACATTTCCATTACAAATGGGAGAATAAGAGGCAAGGAATGGATAATGGCCACCCAGCAAGTAAATAACCACAGCAGAACAATTTACACTAGCTCTCAAGTCTTGAAAATAATCCCCTGTTCTCTGAAAACTTGAAGGCAAACGACCCTGACTTCCAGAATATGATTTTTGGCCACACTCTCTAGATTCTGCATGGAGACTCTCAGCCTGAGCTTCAGCTTCACCTTCCAGGCCCACCCACTGGAATTACAACTGTCCCTTGACTTTGCACAGTCTCATTTTCCAAGTCCATCTGAGTATCAGCTCTACCTCCTCAGCACTGTCAGGCTCCATTCTTCTGCCCATTGAGCATGATAGACTTACCCCTAAAGTTTAAGTAGTGGCTCTAACCATTTCCACCTAGCACACATGAATGGCAGCCCCACAGTCTGAAATCTAGTTGATAAAGATCTGACATTGAAACTTAGGAGGCTTCGGCCCCACCTCTTGAGACCCAGGTAGCCATAGTTCCACCCTTTTGTAACTTTGTGGCCTTACCCTTTCAGACTGAGGTATCTCTGCTTCCTGTGCTCCTTGTCTCTTCAGATTCTGCCTCTGGGTTCTTTGGCCTCTTGCCACCTCAGGCCTCCTGTGGTGGCCCAGTCTCTGCCCTGCTTGGGGCAGTATATCAAAACTCTTTAGCTCTACTGAAAAGTACCTCACCTCACTACACCAGTAAGCCACATCATCCCAAAGGCACTCAGCTCTTTTACACCATGGGTCTGCAAGCCTGTTTCTGTCAACAAGTGCTCAGATACACTCTATCAGCAAACCTTCTGCCCTGAGGCATTCAGGTCTGTTGCTCTGAGGCTCAACACCCATCATCTCACACCAGTCTCCTATTTCTGCTACCTTTGCCACCATTTCTCTACCACTGCTTCTTGTTGTCTGTGTAGTATCTAGAGTTACAGCTCTCCTCACTTCTTTTTGAGCTTTCTCTAGAATTACCTTTGACAACCATAATTCCATAATTCCATAATCCATAATTCCACCAGCAGACACTTCAAGGCAATGTTGGATTTTATTATTAGGAAACTCAAATCTCTTCCAGTTTCTATCCATTAATCAATTTCAAAACCATTTCTACATCTTAGGTATTTGTTAAATTAGCATCTCACTCCTGGTTCCAAATTTTATCTTATTTATCTGTTGTTGTCATTGTCATTGTTGTTGTTAGGCACTGTAGAGCTGGCTGCAACTCATACAGACTCTATGGACAACTGTATGAAACCCTACCCAATCCTATGTCATCCTCACAATTCTTACCATGCTTGGGCCCATCATTGCAGTTACTGTGTCAACCCATCTCATTGAGGATCTTCACTGATCCTTACTTTACCAAGCATGATACTCTTCTCCAGGGACTGGTCCCTTCTGACAGTGTGACCAAAATATGTGAGAAGTCTGACCATTTTTGCTTTTAGGTGCATTCCAGCGCACTTCTTCCAAGGTAGAATTGTTCCTTCTTCTGACAATTCATGATACTTTTAGTATTCTTTGGCAACATCAAAATTGTTGTTGTTGTTGTAATGTGCTGTTGAGTTGGACCCAACTCATAGCGACCCCTCCTTGGGTTTCTGAGGCAGTATCACTACGGAGGTAGATTGCCCCATCTTCCTTCCGAGGAGTGGCTGGTGCGTTTGAACTGCCAGTCTTCCGGTTAGCAGTCAAGTGCCTTAGGCACTACACTACCAGAGCTCCCAACATCACAATTACAATGTATCAATTCTCTTTTGGTCTTCCTTATATGCTGTTGAACTTTCTCATGCACATGAGTTGATTGAAAATACCAAGGCTTGAGTCAGGTGCACTTTTGTCTTGAAAGTGATATCTTTGCTTTTAAATGTCGTAAGGAAGTCTTTTATAGCAGATTTGCCCAATGCAATTTATCTAATTTCTTTCCTGCTGCTTCCACAAACCATTGATTGTGAATTCAATAAAATGAAATTCTTTACAACTTCAATCTTTTCTCCATTTGTCATGATGTCACATATTTGTCTGGTTAAAGACTTTTGTTTTCTTTATGTTGAAATGTAATCTTGCTACTACTGAAGGCTGTATTCTTTGATTTTCATAAGTAAGTGCTTGTGGTAGTCTTCACTTTCAGCAAGCAATGTTGTGTTATCTGCAGGTTGCAGGTAGTTAATGACATTTCCTCCATCCTTAGTTATCTATTGCAGCTATAACAGAAATACCACAAATGAATGACTTCAACAAATAGATATTTATTCTTTCACAGTTTAGGAGAATAGAATTAGGGTGCAAGCTCTAAGGGAGGCTTTTCTTCTGTCAGTTGTAGAAGGTTCTTGCTCTTATAAATATCTATGGTCTCAGGACTCCTTGGAGATCTCCCTGTGTTTTGCCGTCAATCTTTCCCTGGTCTAGGAGGTTCTTAGTGCACAGACTCTGGGTCCATAAGAGGCACTCAGCTACCAGATCTTCTTTCTGGAGGTAGTAAGGTCCTTCCCACTCTGCTCTTTTTTCTATTCTTTTATCTCTTCTAACATAACAGGTTATGCATGCCACACCCCAAGGAAATTCCTTTACATCACATCAGGAACACAACTGAGCAGGGATGTTGCATCTCATCCTAATCCCTTACAACTGATTGGCTGATCACATCAGACCCCATCATGGGCAATAATTACATCATTATGTAATTACCAAACCACTGAGAATTGTGACCAAGCCATGTTGAGACATATTTTAGGGAGACAGAATTCAATCCATGACAGTTGTCCATTCCCAGATGAACTAAGTTTTCTCTGGATGTATTGTGCTTCAGTTATCCAGAAGACATGTCTAGGCTCTAAGAGAACATCCTATATATAATACCATTTTGATCTACAATTCCTCACTTGGGCCTCATCTAACTCAGTTTGCATATATAATTGAACTTCTCTGAAAGAAGTCATGTTGTGGTTGTTGTTGTTATGTACCGTCAAGTCAGACCCAATTCATAACGATCCCTTCTTGGGTTTCTGAGGCAGTATCACTATGGAAGTAGATTGCCCCATCTTCCTTCCGAGGAGTGGCTGGTGGGTTTGAATCGCCAGCCTTCTGGTGATCAGTCAAGTGCCTTAGGCATTAGCTACCAGAGCTCCCAAAGAAGTCATGGTCTCAATTTTATCTATCCATTGTAATTCTGGTCTCTCAGAATGATGTAGAGAATTACAATTATGATGCAAACTAAACTCACTGCCACTGAGTGAATTCTGACTCGTAGTGGCCCCTCTTTGGGTTTCTGAGGCAGTATCTCTGTGGAAGTAAATTGCCCAGTCTTCCTTCCAAGGAGGGGCTGGTGGGTTTGAACTGCCAGACTTCTGGTTAGCAGTCAAATGCCTTAGGCACTAAGCCACCAGAGCTCCTATGATTACTATAAGAAATATAATAATCCCAATTTTTAAAATAAACTATAAATATACTAGTTCCAATTGAGATACCAATGGAAAAATTTCTGGAAACATTTTCATGACACTTTGAAATGTATAATGAAATACCGTAAAGCAAAGTACTTTTCAATAATACAAAATGTTCTGAATATTTCCACTAGGGTTTTCAATTAAAGTAATGTGGATTCAAGCTGGAATTATTTTAAAATGCATGTTTATAGGAATGTTAATTATGATCAATTCTGTTTTTCTCTGCTCTTTAGTCAAAGGCAAAAGACTTTGTAATAAAAGCAGCAATACTTTCTGAGATGTGGGATTTGATTGTTGATTCTATGGATAACTGTAATTTCAATTTGAAAAGGGTACATATTTTGATACCCAGTGTTAAAACCACAGGAATTATTTGGATATTATTTATGGTAAATTTAATTTTAGTGCAATGTAATGTTTGAAATGTATCTTGCTTACATTGTCCATATAGAGTTTTACTAATAAATATAGAGCTTGTGATTCCTTCTTATTTCATACATGGCCCTTAACTTTATAAAAGGCAAAGGTAAACCTTGGACATTTAAATTGCTTTTGTAATAATTCTACTTCTCACTATATGTAAAAACACATTGTATGTGATTATACAAACTGTGATACAAAAAAATTATAGACATCCAAGGAATTCTTCTCTTTGCTATTTTATAAGCTATAGTTTATTAATATCTGTTCTTGAAAGTCTTATCTTTTAGAATAGTTTATCTAATATTTTCATCCACAGACTCCTTCTCTATAGCTCATTGCAATATATAATTTTTGAAAACATAGAATATTCACAAAAAAACTCCCCATGTATCAGATATCACCAAATTCCATATATAAATAAATGAGACATTTTTTCTAACTATAATGCAAAATTATTCAAATAGAAAACATAAATTAGTCAAAATTATCACTATATCTAAGAAATATAAAAATTTTTTAATTACCATTTGAATAGTAAACAAATAAATGTTTTACTTAGTATGAAAAAATAATCTGTGCAATGCAGTCAACAAAGCAATATATTCTTAATAACAATTATTATTAGAAACATGGTAAATTAAAATAAATGAACTGAGTTTTCATTTGAGAAGCTAAGATATTAACCATGCAATGATATCCAAGAAGCTAGAAGAGAAAAGAAATGGTAAAATACAAGATTCTAGACAAAAAAAAAAAAAAAAAAAAAAAAAAATCCACAGCCCCATTGGGTTTTGGAGGCAGTAAATCTCTACTGAATTAAATTGCCCACTTTTCCTTCTGCATAGTGGCTGGTGGGTTTTAACTGCCAACCTTCTGGTTAGCATTCATATACCTTAGGCACTGCATCATCAGAAAATAATAACCTAAGTCAATTAGACAAAGATGGAAAAAAATAATTAAACATAGATGGGAAATTTTTAACTACAAAAAAAATATATACAATTTGTATGAACATGCCCATGACCTTAAATCAGGGTTAATCACTTGCTGTATTCAAATGGATTCTGGGTCATTGTGACCCTATAAGACAGAGTAGAACTGGCTCATAGGGTTTCCAAAGCAGTAATCTCTATGGAAGCAGGCTTCCATATATTGCCTGCAGAGTGATTGCCAGATTGGAAACATCAACTTTTGGTTAGCAGTCAAGCTCCTGACCAGTGTGCCACCAGGACCCCTTCAAATCAGGGCTCCCCTTCCCAAATATCTTTAATATCATTTAAGTTATATAAATAATAACTCAATGTCAGTATTCGATCAGGGAATCTAGGAAACATAAAGGCCTTTCCCTGAGTAAAGGCATCAATATTCAAATTGCTATAAAACACTGGGCAGAAAAATCAAAGTAATTCTGGACTGTAAATTTATTCATCAGCCACCATTATATTACCCTTGACTGTTCTTACGTGAAATGTGTGATTATCTAGGTAAATACAAGTGATAAAAATCAGTTCAAACAGAGTAAGTTAAAAACAAGGATCTACTCCTTAGAAGTCACCAAAATGATTTTCAAAGCTATGTTTAGGGAAACAAAAACATAATTAAGGAAAATATAAATCCCATCTTACTTGCTAACTTAGAATGATATAAAAAAATATGGAAAGCTATACAATTTACTTCATGAGGCTAATATAACTCTGATATCAATTTAAGAAAAGGCCAGCTCAAAGAGAAAATGAAGATAAGGAGAAAATTGCTTTTTTATAAAATATCTGTAAATAGAATTTAACAGTGTACTAAGAAGATTAATATGCCATTTGGGTTCATCAACAAAAATATGGTAGTTTCATATCAGAAAATCTATTATTTAAATTTCTATATTAATAGATTCAAAGATAATGGATGCATAAGCCAATAAAGACAAGGAAAAAGACATGAAATTTATTGTTATTCTATGAAATAGAAGATGAATAGGATAAAACATTCTTATCTTCATATGCTGAGAAAAATATATTAATAAAAGCCCAATACTAAACATGATAATTAATTTTGAAATATGCTAAGCATTCCTATTAAAGATAGAGATAAGCACTTAAGCATTAAAACTCATCACATCAACTATTTATATTGTACTAGATCTTAACCAGTGAATCAGTGAAAGCAATAAGTTACATTGGAAGTGAAAAACAAAATCTCATTATTTTCTGACAATATGATTTTCAAATATG
>NW_006924131.1:16821-17368 GCF_000298275.1 Orycteropus afer afer
AATTTAGAGACCATCTAAAAAATAGATGTGATGCGTTGAACACCAGTGACTGGAAACCAAAAGAATTGTGGTATGACATAAAAAACAGCATCCATGAAGAAAGCAAAAGTTCATTA
Organism: Orycteropus afer afer; assembly: GCF_000298275.1. NCBI lineage: Eukaryota > Metazoa > Chordata > Mammalia > Tubulidentata > Orycteropodidae > Orycteropus > Orycteropus afer. The sequence continues at coordinate 16,938 of NW_006924131.1, forward strand.
AAAAGACAGGAAAGGAAGAAAAGTCCAAAGTGGATTTCAGAGGAGACTCTGAAACTTGCCTTAGAATGGAGAGTAGCTAAAGCAAATGGGATAAAAGAGCTCAACAGAAGATTTTAAAAAGCAACTCGAGAAGACAAAGTTAATTATTATAATGAAATGTGCCAAGAGTTGGAGTTAGAAAACCAGAAGGGAAGAACATGCTCAGCATTTCTCAAGCTGAAAGAACTGAGGAAAAAATTAAAGCCTCAAATTGCAATATTGAAAGATGCCGTGGGCAATACATTGAATGATACAGGAAACATGAAAAGAAGATGGATGGAATACAGAGTCACTAAACCAAAAAGAATTAGATGATCATCCATTTCAAGAAGTAGCATATGATCAAGAACCGATAGTATTGAGGGTAGAAGTCAACGCTGCATTGAAGTAAT
>NW_006924132.1:0-2109 GCF_000298275.1 Orycteropus afer afer
TCTAAGCATCTCCACTGTTTAATAGCTCTTCATGGCGCCTCTTGCACTCAGAATGAAGGTCTGTCTTCTCAGCCTGGCCTGCAGGCCTGTGTGTAATCTCGCCACCCATGTGTAATTTGGCCACTGCCTTCTCATCCACTCGCAGCTCTTGTCTCTCATTTTTGGATCCCATAACACCAATTTCTTCGTCAGTCTCTGCACATACTGTTTTTGTTTCCTTTCCTTGGCTCGAACAGTTCCTTCTGCCTGGAGTGCCCTTTCCTGTACCTCTTACCTCTCGCCGCTTTGCCTAGCAAATGTCTGTGATTATTTAAACCTCAGCTAAAGCATCCGCTCCTCCAGCTTCCTCTCATTCTCTGGGTTCATTCACTTCTCCAGGATCCCACAGTCAGTCCATTTACATTTCTCCCCCATGTGGCACAGTCATCTGGGGAAGCAGTAGACTATATGGGTTAAGAGCAGAGGCAGTGCCAAGAGAGTGGAAGGAGTGGTCTAGGTGCAGGCAATGAGGAGTGCAATCTGCGTCAAGAGTGCGAACACACACACACACACAAAACTGAACGCTTTTATGTACTAGCAATTCTAAATGATATTGATGCTAACAAATAGGCCTCCCCACCTCCATATGGAGGTAAATTGCTTCCACTCTCACTCCTGGTTAATAGTGCACGGTCTTTAGTAGGAATCCATGAAGTCCCATCATTTATTCTCTGTGTGGTCTTGGGCAAGTTATTCATTTCTCTGTGCCTTCATCCACTCCTCTGTGATACAGAGACAAGGAAAATACCAGCCTGGATAGTTCGTGTGATGATCGCATGAGACCATGTATACAAAGCACTTAGAACAGTAACTGGGACTAAATAATCATTCCATAAATGGTAACTACTATTTGCTGATGAGTCTGTCTTCCTCCCTTAAGTTAAATCTCCCTCACTAGCTTAAAGCTCTTTTAGAATCTATCTTACTCACTATTGTATCCACTTTGCCTAGCATAATAAGCATTTGTTCAATGAGTAAATGGGTATTATTCATCTCTGTGTGCCAAGTGCATTGCAGAGTATGTGAATTGGAAATAGGTACTCGGTAAATATTTGCTGAATAAATGGACAGTTAAAGGAAAGGATGGCTCATAAGAGAAACTTGTAAGAGGAGCTGGAAGTAATCTTGAAGAGACACGGAAAAGGTATAGAGGGCACAGGGAAAGTCAAGGGCGAGAGTGAGAGAAATATCAAGGTTTACCTTTCCTTAAACTATCCCAGAAGGTTGAGATGAATGAAATGTAGATCTATGAAAACTGAAAAGTCATGCTGGTCAGCTGCATAGCTTGTGGACCCCAGAAAAGGGAGAGAGAGAAGAAAATCCATCACATCATGGACTCCAGAAAAATGACATCAGCAAAAGGGAACTCAAGCGGAAGAGTTTCCAAGAGTTAGTCCAACATTTCACTACTCATCTCTCAGTTTGTCGTACTGTGGTGGCTTCAGTGTTGGTGTGATGCTGGAAGCTATGTCACTGATATTTCAAATTCCAGCAGAACCATGCAGGATGGACAGGTTTTACTAGAGCTTCCAGAATAAGACAGACTAGGAAGAAGGACCTGGTGATCTCCTTCTGAGAACACTGGCCAGTGAAAACTGTATGAACAGCAGCAGCACATTATCTGAGATAGTGCTGGAAGTTGAGATCCTCAGGTTGGAAGTCACTCAAAATACAACTGAGGAAGAGCTACTTCCTCAAAGTAGAGTAAATCTTTGTTATTTTATTTCTTACTTTAACTTTTTATTGTGATTTGAGTGAAAGCTTACAGAGCAAATTCATTTTCCATTCAACAGTTCATACCCATTTTGTTTCATGACACTGATTACAATCCCCACAATATAACAGGTCTCTTCCCAAATATCTTTTTTCAGCAACATAAATAATGACTACACATGTAGATTTCACCAGATGGAATACATAGGAATCAGATTGGCTACATCTGTGGCAAGAGGTGATGGGAAAGTTCAGTATCTTCAGCCAAAACAAAGCCAGGAGCTAATTGTGGAACAGACCATCAACTGCTCATATGCACATTTAAGCTGAAGTTGAAGACAATTAAAACAAGTCCAC
>NW_006924132.1:2963-3898 GCF_000298275.1 Orycteropus afer afer
CAAGTGCTTTAGCCACTATGCTATCAGAGCTCCCAATGTGGAGATTATCGAACAATATAATTAATATCACATGCAAGTAAAATCTTACTGAAGATAATTCAAAAATAGTTGCAACAGTATACTGACAGAGAACTTCCAGGAATGCAACCTGGATTCAGAAGAGGACATGGAGAGAGGGATATCATTGCTGATGTTACATGGATCTTAGCTGAAAGCAAAGAATACCAGAAAGATGTTTACTTATGTTTTATTGACTATGCAAAAACATTTGATTATGTGCATTATAACAAATTATGGATAACATTGAGAAGAATAGGAATTCCAGCACACTTGACTGTACTCATGAGGACCCTGTACATAGATCAGGAGGCTGTCATTTGAACAGAACAAGGGGGTACTGTATGGTTCAAAATCAAGAAGGGGGTGCTTCAAGGCTGTATCCTCTCACCATATTTATTCAACTTGTATGCTGAGCAAATAATCAAGAAGCTGGGCTATATGAAGAAGAACGTGGCATCAGGCTTGGAGGAAGATTCATTCACAATCTGCAATACACAGATGACACAACTCTGCTTGCTGAAAGTGAGGATGACTTGAAGCACTTACTGAACAAGATTAAAGACTATAGTCTGCACTATGGATTACACCTCAATGTAAAGAAAACAAAAATCCTCACAACTGGTCCAATAAACAGCTTCATGGTAGATGGAGAAAAGATTGAAGTTTCTCCAATGAAGTGTGGTAGTTAAGGTTGTATGTCAACTTGGCTGGGCCTGGTTGAGTGGCTGGACAGCTGGTGGTAGTTATTCCCCATGATGAGACAGGCAATCAACTCCATTCTGGGATCTACCACAAGCAGCTGAGTAGCTGCTTTAGGGATGTGGTCTGCTTCCCATATATAAGCAGCAGCTTTGGGAATGGTCTCTGGCTTACAG
>NW_006924132.1:10143-17691 GCF_000298275.1 Orycteropus afer afer
GTCCATGAGAGCCAAAATATGACCTTGAGTATATCCCACTGAATTAAGAGACCATCTGAAGAATAGATATGATGCACTGGACACTAATGACTGAAGACCAGATGACTTGTGGGATGACATCATACTTGAAGAATGAACAAATGTGTCTTGGAAGAAGTATATCCAGAATGCTCCTTAGAAGCAAGGATGGTAAGACTTCCTCTCACATACTTTGGACTGTTATCAGGAGGGACTAGTCCCTAGAGAAGGACATCATACTTGGTAAAAGAGAGAGTTAGCAAAAAAAGAGGAAGACCCTCAGTGAGATGGATTGGCATAGTGGCTGCAACAATGGGCTCAAGCATAGCAAGACTGTGAAGATGGCACAGGACCAGGCAGTGTTTATTCTGTTAGACACGGGGGTCACTGTGGGCCAGAACCAACTTGACAGCACCTAACAACAACAGCCCCACATAAGGCCAGAAAAATAGCTGTGAAGACAGAGGTGAGAAACTGCAGGTTTCTTACCCAGGCACTGTGTTTATATTAGGTGCTTTCATTTTGGTTGACTAAGCTCATTACTATAATCATTTGCATATAGTGCTTACAAAATACATGACTAAGATATGATCAGCATATGGATTACTGTCAGATTTTCCAGGGTGTGACATCTATTAAACCCAGTGGAATAGTCCTAAAATACTAAAGTATAGTCAACAACAAGAGAGATGAAGATTATGCATTCAAGACTAACTCATAGCAATGTTTACAATTCCCCTACAAAATAGCACCTCATTAATGATTAGCCTTAATAGGTAGAAGAATGGGCTAGGCTGGGTTCTGGGAAGACGCTGAAAGATCACGGCCAGAATTCTCAAAGACCATCATAGATTGGACTCAAACAAACAAAACAAGATCCAATACAAAGAGTCCAAAGATTGGTTGACATTCATACTAGGTGGAAAAAAAAAAAAAAATGCCCAGGCAATCACAATTCCAACTGTGATCCTGATGCTTCCACTCACCAGTCCAAAAGCTGTACTCTGGAGGACAAGAGGAGTAATTTACTTCTTGTTCATCATAGCCCATTAGCTAAGAAGTGATAGGTCTCAGGTGCTGCCAACTAAACCCTCTAAGGCTTATCTTTTCCAGAGCTAAACATCCTTAGTGTCTTCAGCTTCCTGTTAGGTGCCATCAAATTGACTCCAACTCATAGTGACCCTATGTACAACAAAAAGAAATACTGCCCAATCTTGCACAATCCTTGCTATACTTGAGCCCATTGTTGCAGTCACTGTGTAAATCCACCTTGTTGAGGGTCTTCCCCTTTTTTGTCAAACCTCTGCTTTCCCAAGCATGATGTCCTTCTCCAGTGAATGGTCCCTTTTGACTACATGAGCAAAGTAGGTGAGACAAAGACTGGCCATTCTTGCTTCCAAGGAACATTCTGGCTGCACTTTGTCCAGGACGGATTTGTTCATTCTTCTGGCAGTCCACAGTATTTTTGGTCTTCTTCACCAACACCATAATTCAAAGGCATCGACTCTTGTTTGGTCTTCCTTATCTATTGTCCAACTTTCACATGTATATGAAGCATTTGAAAATACCATGGAATGGGTGAGGTGAACTTTAGTCTTCAAAGTGACATCTTTGCCTTTTAAAATTTTAAACAGGTCTTTTGTAGCATATGCAATATGATGTCTGATTTCTTGACTGCTGCTTCCAGGAGTGTCGATTGTGGATCCAAATAAAATGAAATCCCTGACAGCTTCAATCTTTTCTTCATTTATCATGATGATGCTTACTGGTCTAGTTGTGAAGATTTTTGTTTTCTTTATGTTGAGGTATAAGCCACACTGAAAACTGTAGTCTTTAATGTTCACCAGTGAGTGCTTCAAGTCCTCTTCATCTTCAGCAAGCAAGGTTGTGTCTTCAGCATATCTCAGATTGTTAATCAGTCTTTCTCCAATCCTGATGCCACATTCCTCTTCTTGTAGTCCAACTTCTTGGATTAGTTGCTCAGCATACAGATACTTATGCATGGAGAAAGTATACAATACTGATGCACACCTTTCCTGATTTTTAAACGAGGTGGTACTCCCTTGTTCTGTTCAAATGAATACCTCTTGGTCTATGCACAAGTTCCTTATGAGCACAATTAAGTGTTCTCGAATTCCCATTCTTTGTAGTGTTATGCATAATTTGTCATGATCCACAGAGTCAAATGTCTTTGCATAGTCAATAAAACACAGGTAAACATCTTTCTGGTATTCTTTGCTTTAGACAAGATCTATCTGACATCAGCAGTGATATCCCTCATTCCACATCCTCTCCTGTACCTACCTTGAATTTCTGGAATTCCCTGTCAATATACTGCTGCAACTGTTTGTGAGTTATCTTCAGCAAAATTTTACTTGCATGTTATGTTAATGATATTGTTTGATACTTTCCACATTCTGTTGAATCAGCTTTCTCTGGAATGGGCACAAATAAGGATCTCTTCCAGTCAATTAAACACGTATCTGTCTTCCAAATTTCTTGGCATAAACGAGTAAGCACCTCCAGTGCTGCATCCATTTGTTGAAACATCTCAATGTCAGTTCTTCAAGCCTTGTTTTTCACCAGTTTCTTCAATGCAGCTGGGATGTCTTCTTTCAGTACCTTTGGTTATTATTGATCATATGCTACCTCCTGAAATAGTGGGACATCAATCAATTCTTTTTGGTACAGTGACTCTGCATATTCCTTCCATCTTCTTTTGATGCTTCCCATATCACTGAATATTTTGCCCATAGAATCCTTCAATATTGCAACTTGAGGCTTGAATTTTTTCTTCTGTTCTTTCAGCTTGAGAAATACTGGTGTGTTCTTCCTTTTTGTTTTTCTCAATGCAGGTCTTTGCACATTTGATTATAATACTTTATTTTGTCTTTCAAGCCACCCTTTGAAATCTCTTGAGCTCTATTATCTCATCTTCTCTTTCACTTGCTTTAGCTACTTTCAATTCAAGAACAAATTTCAGAGTCTCTTCCGACATCCATTTTGATCTTTTCATCCTTTCCTGTCTTTTTAATGACCATTTGCTTTCTTCGTGCATGGCATTCTTGATGCCATCCCACAGCTTATTTGGCTTTCAGTCACTGGTGTTGAATATATCAAATCTGTCTTTCAGATGATTTCTCCATATAGGTGGGATACAACCAATGTCAAGTTTTAGTTCTCGTGGACTTGTTTTACTTTTCTTCAGCTTTAACTTGAACTTGTATGTGAGCAATTGATGATCTGTTCCACAGTCAGCTCCTGGCCTTTTTTTGACTGATGATATTGAGCTTCTCCATCGCCACTTTTGACAGATGTGGTCAATCTGATTCCTGTGTTCCATCTGGCAAAGTCCAGGTGTATAGCCACCATTCATGTTGTTGAAAAAGGCATTTACAATGACTAAGTCACTGGTCTTGCAAAATTGTATTATGTGATCTCTGACATCATTTCTATCACCAAGGTCATATTTTCCAACTACTGATGATTCTTCTTTGTTTCCAACTCTCACATTCCAATCACCAGAAATCATCAATACATCTTGATTGCATGTTTGCTCCATTTCAGACTGGAGAAGTTGGTAAAAATCTTCAATTTCCTCATCTTTGGCTTTAGTGGTTGGTGCATAAATTTGAATAGTAGTAGTATTAATTGGTCTTTCTTTTAGGTGTATGGATATTATCCTATCACTGACAGTATTATATTTTAGGATAGATCCTGAAATATTCTTTGTGACAATGAATATGATGTCATTTCTCTTCAATTTGTTATTCCCAGCACAGTAGATAATTTGATTGTCTGATTCAAATTGGCTAATACCAGTCCATTTTAGTTCACTAATGCCTAGGATATTGATCTTTATGCATTCCATTTCATTTTTGACAGCTTCAAACTTTGTTAGTTTCATACTTTGTACATTCCACATTCTGATTACTAGTGGATGTTTGCAGCTATTTCTTCCCATTTTGAGTCATCCCAATGGAGGTCCAAATGGAGGTCCCAAAAGCTTTACTCCATTCACACCATTAAGATCAACCCTACTTTGAGGAAGCAACTTTTCTCCAGTCATACTTTGAGTGCCGTCCAACCTGAGGGGCTCCTCTTCTATTCAGACAATGTTTCAGGACTATTCATAAAGTTTTCCAGTAATATATCAGACAGTGTTTCACAGCTATTTATAATGTTTTCACTGGCCAATTTTTTGAGAAGTAGATGGCCCCTTCCTTCTTCTGAGTCTGTCTTAGCCTGGAAGCCTAGCTGAAACCTGTCCACCATGAGTGACCCTGCTTGTATTTGAAATACCAGTGGCAGAGCCTCCAGCCTCACAGCAACAGGCAAGCCACCACAATATGACAAACTGATAGATGAGTGGTCTCTTTCTTCAGCTAGTCCTCATATAACATAGATTTCTGTCTTCTATTGCTATTTAAATGAGAAAAGAAGTAGCTTCTGTGATGTGTTGAACTGACATAAGCTCCTTCCAGCATCATCTGAATGAACCATAATTAAAATGAGAGCAATCATATAGCATTTCCTATCTGATCACCCATGCAATGAGATATTTCCCTGCATAATACTTTTGTTTGAACCCCTCCTAAAAAAGGAGAAGTCAATACTTTTCAAAGCACTTGTTACAAAGAATGGACTGATGAGGTATTTGTCCTTTTGCTGTTACAAAGAGACCAAAATAATAATGCTTTTAACAAAATAGTAGTTTACTTTTCTGGGTAGGTAGCCCAAGTCTGATAGAGCAGCTCTACAATTGTTAAAGACCCTAGTTCTAGCTATCTTTTTCCTACTGTCTTCAAAATGTAGCTTCCATCTCAAGGCCTGTTTTTCCAGTTTCTATCATGGCATGCACCTATATTCTCACTAAAAGAAAGAGGAGATGGAAAGGGGTCAGGCATACCCCTTTTGTTTGTGGTTCCAGCCAGAAATTGCATGATCTATTCCTGCTCAATTCCAGTTGACCAGAATTTAGTCACATTCCACAAATGACTAAAAGGAAGTCCTTATTCTAGGTCATGATAGAATTATCAAAAAAAATCAAGACTTTACTACAATGCAAAAAAAAAAAAAAAAAAAAAAAGAGCAATGAATATTGGGGGACAACTGGCAGCTTTCTCCATCCATGGTTAAAAACCTTCTCTCCAATATAGGTGAAATTTGCCTCTCTGTTGCTTTTGCAATTGTAAAATAATTTATTCTTCGGAAAGAAAGTAAACAAATTTACTGTCTTCAAAAGATTAAATCCAACTGTCATGGAGTTTGCCCTCACTAAATCTTTACCTTGCCAAGAAAAATAAGCCCCATTTCTCTATTTACATTTTTTTTTTTTTCCTGTAATGTGGTTGTCGCATATTTCTTCATTCTCCTCACATTCCTCTTTTCTCTTTTTCCCAATGTTTCTCTCACTGGTTCAGAATTTTCATTCTTTATATTTAAGATCACATTGCAATTTAGCAATCACATTACATATTCCACAAACATGTATCGATTTCTGATATTTTCCAGAAACTGTACTCTGCTCAGCATTGGTGATAACTCAAGAAGGTATATTTTTAAACCTAAAGAAGCTGATAATCTAGTATCACATTAGACTATTGATTCATAATGACTTTACAGTTAACACAGTCCTCTTTGATATTCTCCACAAGAGCAACAATTAAATCATGTCCACATAATTCAGAATGTAGCTGATTGACTTTTTCATTTGATTTGTGGGAACTGCTATTCTGTTGTATGTCATCTTGGTGATCAACCTCATTATTCTGTCATTGGAAATCCTGATTTTGTCTATTCATATTATGCTACCTATTACTTTTTTTTTCTGCTCTGAGGTTTCATAGATATAAGTGACTTTCTGGGATCAAGGTGTAATTCTCCACCATTCATCTGTCAATTTGTTGTATTGTGGTGGCTTGCATATTGCTGTGAGGTTGGAAACTATGCCATCAATATTTCAAATACCAGCGGGGTCATGCATGGTGGCAAACCATACCAAACTCACTGCTGTTGAGTCGATTCCAATTCATAGCAACTCTTCCTGAGTTTCTGAGATGGTATCTCTATGGAAGTAGATTGCCCAGTCTTCCTTCCAAGGAAGGAAGGTGGCTGGTGGGTTTAGTGGGTTTTAACTGCCACTAAAACCTTAAAAATAGTCAATGAGCACTGTCTAATGTATTACTGGAAAACTTTATAAAGAGTAGTGAAACACTGTCTGATATAGTGCTGGAAGATGAGCCCCTCAGGTTAGAAGGCATTCAAAATACTACTGGGAAGAGCTGCCTCCTCAAAGCAGAGTTGACTTTAAGGATGTGGATAGAGTAAAGCTTTCTGGACTTCATTTGCTGATGAGACACAGCTCTAAATGGGAAGAAACAACAGCAAACATTCATTAATAATCGGAATGTGGGGTGTATGAAGTATGAATCTAACAAAATTGGAAGTTGTCAAAAATGAAATGGAATGCATGAAGATTGATATTCTAGGCATTAGTGAGCTGAAACAGCATTGACCGTTTTGAATCAGAGAATCATATTGAAGAGGAATGGCATCACATTCATTGTCAAAAAGAATGTTTTAAAATCTATCCTGAAGTACAATGCTGTCAGTGATATCCATATGTCTGCAAGCAAGACCAGTTAATACTAACATTATTCAAATTTACACACTAACCACTAAAGCCAAAGATGAAGATATTGAAGATTTTTACCAAGTTCTACAATCTGAAATGGATCAAACATACAATCAAGATTGTAATAGTTGGAGCTGTGTGTCAACTTGATTGGACCCCAGTTCTGTGTGGTTGTTCCCATGATGGGATTGGATGACTGTGTTCTGAGTGGCAAATCTTCCCAAGGGGAGTTTCCCTAGGGGTGTGGCCTGCTTCCAGGATATCCAGGGACATCCTGGGAAGAGAGACATTCTTTGGCGGATCGGGACCTTGGTGTGCTGACTACAACCTTCTGTGAGTGAGCAGCCCACCACTCGGCCTGGAGATCTTGGATTCATCTTTGGTTGGAGTCAACAACCAGTGTACTGCCAGCCAGCCTTGAATGTCTTGGCCCCCTGCAGTTGCAGAAGCTAAGGCTGCCTCCAGCCTGATGTTTCCTCCAGGGACTGACTTGCTGGCTTCTATATGTTTGTGAGCCATTTTCCTAAGATAAATCTCTCTCTCTCTCTCTCTCTCTCTCTCTCTCTCTATATATATATATATATAAGCTTTGCTGATTTTTGTTTCTCTAGAGAACCCAGTCTAACACAAAGATGTATTGATAATTACTGGTGATTGGAATGAGAAAATTGGAAACAAGGAGGAATCACAGGTAGTTGGAAAATATGGCCTTGGTGATAGAAATTATCCCAGAGACTGCATGATAGAATTTTGCAAGACCAACAACTTATTCACTGCAAATACCCCTTTTCAACAAGCTACATGATAGCTATCCATGTGGTTCTTGCCAGATGGAATACACAGGAATCAACTTGATTACTTCTGTGGAAAGAGGCAATGGACAAGCTCAATAT
>NW_006924133.1:0-4935 GCF_000298275.1 Orycteropus afer afer
AGTGTTGATTTTGGCTCTTTCTTCTTTTTTTGATGTGTGTGTTGATTGCTATAAATTCACCTCTGATCACTGCTTTTGCTGTGTCCCAAAGATTTTGGTATGTTGTGTTTTCATTCTCATTTGATTCACAGAATTTTCGGATTTCAATTTTGATTTCTTCTCTTACCCAGTCTTTCTTAAAGAAGGTGTTATTCAGTATCCTTGTGTTTACTATTTTTCTGTTGATCTTCCTATTGTTGATTTCTAATTTGATAGCATTATGATCTGAGAAGATGCTTTGCAGTATTTCGATGTTTTTAAATTTAAGAAGGCTTGCTTTATGGCCTAACGTATGGTCTATCATGGAAAATGTTCCATGTGCACTGGAGAAAAATGTATATTGTGCTACTGCTGGGTGAAGTGCTCTGTAGATGTCTATAAGGCCTGTAGATGTCTATAAGGCCAAGTTGGTAGATTGTATTATTTAGCTCTTCTGCATCTTTGTTGAGTTTATGTCCAGTTGTTCTAGCTTTCAAAGAAAGTGGTGTATTAAAGCCTCCCACTATGACTATGAAGTCATCTATTTGGCTTTTCAACTCTTTTAAAGTCTGATTTATGTATTTCGGGGCTCTTTCATCGGGTTCATAGATATTTATTATGGTTATATCTTCATGATCAATTGATCCTTTAATCATTATATAATGTCCTTCCTTGTCTTATATGGTGGTTTTTGTCTTAAAGTCAATTTGATCAGAAATTAATATTGCCCCTCCTGCTCTCTTAAAGTCGCCATTTGCTTGATATATCTTTTTCCAACCTTTGATTTTTAGTCTATTTTTATCTTTATTTCTAAGGTGTGTCTCTTGTAGGCAGCATATTGATGGGTTTTGTTTTCTTATCCAATCTGCAACTCTCCGACTGACACATTCTTTCATTCATTTCTTATAGCAATTGTTTTGGAATGCCTGCTAGACACAGAACATTCTGCTTAGTGCTCTCAGTTCAATTGTCCATTTTTCAAAGATTTATTAATACCCACTCTGATTTATTTGATTCTGACTTATAACAACCCTGTAGGACAGAGTAGAACTGCCCCTTATGGTTTCCAAGGCTGTAAATCTTTATAGAAACAGACTGCCTCATCTTTTTCCTGCATAGCAGCTGATGTGTTAAACCCATAAGCTCTTGGTGAACAGTTGTGTGCTTATCCACTGGTTATTAATGAAATTTGGGTCAGTTCAAAAGATATGAACTCAATAAAAGTTAAGAGAATATGTGATTGGATTAATGTTTCTCCTCTGTGCTCAGAGATTTTTTTTTTTTTTTGCTAAACATGTATTCTTTTTCAGTTTTGCCATTTCATCATTTATTTTTCATTTGTTTAATCTACTACTCATCTGTCAGTTTGTGGTACTGTAGTGGCTTACGTTTTGCTGTGAGGCTGGAGGCTGTGCCACTGGTATTTAAAATAGCAGCAGGGTCACCTATAGAGGGAAGGTTTAAGTGGAGTGTCCAAACTAAGTCAGAATAAGGAAGGGTCATCCACATTTCACAGAACTGACCAGTGAAAACCTTATGAAAGCAGTGAAACACTGTCTGGTATATTACTGGAAAACTTTATGAATAGCCTTGAAACACTGTCTGATAATAGTACCAGAGGATGAGCCCCTTAGACTGGAGTCATGCAAAAAACAACTATGGAAGAGCTGCCTCCTCAAAGTGCAGTTGACCTTAATGATATGGATGAAGTAAAGCTTTCAGGACCTCCATTTGCTGATGTGGCACAACTCAGATGGAAAGAAACAGCTGCAAACATCCATTAATAATAGGAATATGGAATGTATGAAGTATCAATGAAATAAATTTGGAAGTTGTCAAAAATGAAATAGAATATACAAAGATCATAATCCTAGGCATTAGTGAGCTGAAATGGACAGGTTATGGCCATTTCGAATCAGACGACCATATGATCTACTATGCTAGGAATGACAAATTGAAGAGGAATGGCATGGCATTCATCATTACAAAGAACACTTCATGATCTTTTATTATTTTTTTTTTATCCTGAACTACAATGCTATCAGTAGTAGGATAATATCCATACACCTACAAGGAAAACCAGTTAATACTAATATTATTCAAATTTATGCACAAACCACCAAAGCAAAAGAGTAGGAAAATGAAAATTTTTACTTTCTGCAATCTGAAATTGACCAAACATACAATTAAGATATGTTGATTATTACTGATGACTGGAAAGCAAAAGTTGGAAACAAAGAAGACTAATCATAGTTGGAAAATACAGACTTTGTGATAGAAATGATGCCAGAGATTGCATGATAGAATTTTGGAAGACCAGGGACTTATTCATTACAAATACTTTTTTTTTTCAAAAACAAACTGCAGCTATACAGGGTGAACTACAACAGGTAGAGTACACAGGAATCAGTTCTATTCCATCTGTGTAAAGAGGCAATGGAGAAGCTCAATATCTTCAATCCAAACAAGGCCAGGAGCTGACTGTGGAACAGACCATCAACTGCTCATAAGAAAGTTCAAGCTGAGGCTAAAGACAATTAAAACAAGTGCACAAGAGCCAAAACATAATCTTGATTATATACTACCTGAATTTAGAGACAATTTAAAGAATAGATTTGATGCATTGAACCCCAATGACTGAAAATCAGAGGAGTTGTGAGATGCATCAAGAACATCATCCATGAAGAAATCAAAACATCATTAAAAAGATAGGAAAGGAAGAACAGACCAAAATGGATGTCAGAAGAGATGCTGAAACTTGTTCTTGAATGGAGAGTAGCTAAAGTAAATGGAAGAAATAACAAGGTAAAAGAGCTGAACAGAAAATTTCAAAGATCAGCTTGAGAAGACAAAGTCAATTATTATAAGGAAATGTGCAAAAACCTGGAGTTAGAACACCAAAAGGAAAGAACATGCTTGGTATATCTCAAGCTGAAAAACTGAAGAAAAATTTGAAGGCTCAAGTTGCAATATTCAAAGATTCTATAGCAAAATATTGAATGATATGGGAAACATCAAAAGAAGGTACAAGGAATATACAGAGTCACTGTACCAAAAAAGAATTGGTCAATGTTAGTCCTTTTCAGAAGGTGGCATATGATCAAGAACCAATGGTAATGAAGGAAGAAGTCAAAGCTGCATGGAAGGAATTGGCAAAGAAAAAGGGTCCAGGAATTGACAGAATATTCATTGAGATGTTTCAAGAAAGGGAACCCATGCTGGAAGCATTTACCCATCTCTGCCAAGAAATTTGGATGACCTGGCCAACTAACTGGAAGAGATCCATATTTGTCTCCATTCCAGAGAAAGGTGATTCAACAGAATGTGGACGTTATCAAACAATATCATTAGAATCGCACCAAAAAACAAAACCAAACTCATTGCTGACAAGTCTGAACTGACTCATATCAATGCCTCTTTGGGATTCTGAGGCAGTATCTCTACGGAAGTAGATTGTCCAACATTCTTTCCAAGGAGTGGCTGGTGGGTTTGAACCACCTCCTTTCTGGTTAGCAGTCAAATGCCTTAGGCACTATGCTACCAGAGCAAGTAAAATCTTGCTGATGATAATTCAAAAACATTTGCAGCAGTATGTTGATAGAAAACTTCCAGAAATGCCAGCTGGATTCAGAAGAAGATGTGGAGTGAGGGATACCATTGCTGATGTCAGTTGGATCTTGGCTGAAAGCAAAGAATACCAGAAAGATGTTTACTTCTGTTTTATTGACTAGCCAAAAGCATTCGACTGTGTGGATCATAACATGCCATGGATGACATTGAGAAGAATGGGAATTCCAGAACACTTAATCGTGCTTGTAAGGAACATGTACATAGACCAAGAGGCTGTCATTCGAACAAGACAAAGGGATACTGCATGGTTTAAAATCAAGAAGGGTGTGTGTCAGAGTTGTATCCTTTCAGCATACTTATTCAATCTGTATGCTAAATAAATAATCAGAGAAGCTAAATTATATGAAGAAGAATGTGGCATCAGGATTAGAAGAGTCATTAACAACCTGCAATATGCAGAAGACACAACCTTGCTTGCTGAAATTGGAGATGACTTGAAGCCCTTATTGATGAAGATTAGAGACTACAGTCTGCAGTATGGGTTACATCTCAACATGAACAAAACAAAAATCCTCACAACTGGACCAATAAACAACATCACAATAGAAGGAGAAGAGATTGATATTGTCATAGATTTCATTTTACTTTAATCCACAGTCAACACCCATGGAAACAGCAGGCAAGAAATCAGACCTCATAGTGCACTGGGAAAATCTGCAAAGGACCTCTTTAAAGTGCTGAAGAGGAAAGATGTCTCTTTGAAGACTAAGATCTGCCTGACCCAAGCTGCGGTCTTTTCAATCACTTCTTATGCAGGTGAAAGTTGGACAATGAATAAAGAAGACAGAAAAACAGTTGATGCTTTTGAATTGTGGTGTTGGCAAAGATTTCTGAAAGTACCATAGACTACCAGAAGTATGAACAAATCTGTCCTGGAGGAAGTGCAGCTGGAATGCTTCTTGGAAGCAAGAGTGGCCAATCTTTGTCTCACCAAATTTAGTTATGTTGTCAGAAGGGACCATTCCTTGGAGAAGGATATCATGTTTGGTAAACTGGAGGGGGAACAAAAAAGGGGAAGGCCCTCAAGGAAATGGATTGACACAGTGGTTGCAACAATGGGCCCAGGTATAGCAAACACTGTGAGGCTGCCACAGGACCGAGCAGTGTTTCATTCTGTTGTACATAGGGTGGGTATGAGTTAGAGCCTACTTGATGGCACCACCACCACCACCATTTATTTAATGCCTTTTCTCCCCAAATAAATTGTAATCTTTCAAGGACTAGATTTCATAATTTCATCCTTACTTCCTCCCACAAAATACTTAAATGCCAGAAGCTAAGTTAAAA
>NW_006924133.1:5275-8139 GCF_000298275.1 Orycteropus afer afer
AGATATAAAGTTGAAAGCTATGTATGTATATGTAACAGAGAGCCTCTGCAGGGGTTGATTAGGACTTGTGTGGTAATCCTGGAGACAGAAAGAATAAAAGGACATAGCCTATAAGTTGTAGCCTAGTAGATACTAATGTAGAAAGACTGCAAATCAATCCATAGAGATACCACCTTGGAAACCCAACAAGGGGTTGCTATAAGTCGAATACGACTTGATGGCAGTGAGTTTGTTTGTTTCTTGTAAGAGCTCTGGTGGTGAAGTGGGCAAGTTATTTGGCTACTAACCAGAAGGTCAGAGGTTCAAACCCACCAGCTGCCCCTTGGGAGGAAGATGAGGTAATATACTTCCATAAAGCTTTACAGCATTGGAAACCCAGTGGGGGTTGCTATGAGTCTGAATTGACTTTATGACAGTGGGTTTAGTTTGGTTTGGTTTAAGTGTTAGATGTGGCTACAAGTGGACAGGAATTTTTACATTGGTGAGTCCATATTGGGAGACCTTGGGGGCAGGGTGCAAATGGGTAAGCCCTTGCCTGCTAACTAAAATGTTGGAAGTTTGAGTCCACCTAGAGATGCCTTGGAAAAAAAAAAAAAAAAACTGGTAATCTACTTCTGAAAGATCATAGCCATTGAAAATCCTATGAAATATAGTTCTACTTTGACATACATCGAGCTGTCCTGTGTTGGAACTGACTTCTCAGTAAATGGTGATGGTGGTAAAATCAGATTGAACAGAGACTAAAGCATGGAAAGTGATATTCAGATGATTACCTGTTATAAAACTTTGAACTATAGGGAAGAACCCTGCAAAATTCAGTCCAGGAGCCAAAACAAAATTAAAAATATGAATATTTTGAAGAATTATAAATATTATAAATATGTGAGACAGAGAAGACTAATTTCAGAGTCTGGGAGAACAGAAAGTGTTGCAATAATCCATGCATGAAACTAATTTTAAGGAATGTATGAAATAAGAGTTAAAAAACAAACAACAACTTGATCATTTAACAAAATGGAATGTCTTTTTAAACCAAATAATTATCCTAATATAGAACTAATAGGAGCTCTAGTGGTGTAGTGTCTAAGACATTTGACTGTTAATCAGAAGGCTGGTGGTTCAAACCCACCAACCATTCTTCAGAAGGAAGACTGGACAATGTACTTCCATAGAGATACTGCCTTGGAAACCCAAGGAGGGGTTGCTATGAGTTGGATCCAACTGGCTGGCATTGAGTTTGGTTTCTTGGTTTACATACAAGGAAATGAGCTCTGGTGGCACAGTGGTTAAAGCATTCAGCTGTTAACCAAAAATTTGGCCATTCCAACCCACAAGTTTCTTCATGGGAGAAAGATAAGGTAGTCTGCTTCCCAAAAGATGTACAACCTTGGAAACCCTATGGGGCAATATAAGGTCCCTGTGAATTTGGATCCTGGTAGTGTAGTGTCTAAGGAATTTGTCTGCTAACCAGAAGGCTGGCAGTTCAAACCCACCAGCCACGCCTTGGAAGGAAGGTTGGGCAATCTACTTCCATGGTGATACTGCCTCGGAAACCCAAGGAGGGGTCTCTATGAGTCGGGTCTGACTAGATGGCACATAACAACAGCAATATGAGTTGGAATCAGCTATATGACAGTGTATTTTTGTTGTTGGTGCTTTTGTTTCTTTGTTTTTTTGCCTTCGATATGGATTGCACCTCAACATAAAGAAAATAAAATCTTCACAACTGGACCAATAAACAACATCACAATAAATGGAGAGAAGATTGAGCTTTTCAGGAGTTTCACTTTACTTGGATCCACAATCAACATCCATAGAAGCAGTAGTCAAGAAATCAGAACCCAAATTGCATTGGGTAAATCTGACGCAAAAGACCTCTTTAAAGTGTTGAAGAGCAAAGATGTCACTTTGAAAACTAATGTGCACCCCACCCAAGACCTGGTATTTTCAATTTTCTCATGTACATGTGAAAGCTGAACAATGAATAAGGAACACCAAAGAAGAGTTGACCTTTGAATTGTGGAGTTGAAGAATACTGAAAGTACCATGGACTGCCAGACCAAAACCCAAACCAAACTCAGTGCTGTGGAGTCAGACCCAACTCATAGTGACCCCTCCTTGGGTTTCCAAGGCAGTATCACTACAGAAGTAGACTGCCCAATCTTCCTTCCAAGGAATGGCTGGTGGGTTTGAATCACTAACCTTCTGGTTAGCGGTCAAATGCTTTAGGCACTATGCTACACCACCAGAGCTTAGAAAAACCAATAAATTTGTGGCTGGAATGGTCCACAGAAGCAAGAATGGCCAGAGTTCATTTCATCTACTTTGGTCATATTGTTAGAAGGGACCAGTCCCTGGAAAAGAATATCATGCTTGGTGAAGTGGAGGGTCAGAGAAAACAGGGAAAGACCTGCAACAGAAACATTAATACAGTGGCTGCAATGATGGGCTCAAGCATAGCAAGCATTGTGAAGATACCATAGGAACAGACAGTGTTTCTTTCTATTGTACGTAGAGTTGTTATGACTCAGAGTCAACTGGATGGCACCTTACAACAACTAATGACATATATAAAGTGTTCTTGGAATACAAAGTGAGGAGATTCAAATTCTCCTTGTGCTTCCAAAACCAAAACCAAACTCACTGCGGCCCAGTTGGATCCAACCCATAGTGACCCCTCTTCGGGTTTCTGAGGTGGTATCACTACGGAAGTAGATTGCCCAACCTTCCTTTTGAGGAGTGACTGGTGGGTTTGAACCACCATCCTTGCAGATAAGTGCCTTAGGCACTACACTACCAGAAGTCAATTATTGTTGTTGTTGTTATGTGCCTTCGAGTTGAACCTGACTCATAGGTGACCCCTC
>NW_006924133.1:8299-13953 GCF_000298275.1 Orycteropus afer afer
CACTATGCTACCAGATCTCCCTGGTCAATTAGGCAAGCAGAAATTCATGTCCAGGTTGATCTAGAATCTCACTGTCTGATAGAAATATAGTATAAGCCACATGTGTAATTTTAAATTCCCTAGTAGTCATATTTGAAAAGGAAAAGAGAGAGAGAGAGAAAGAAAGAGAGAGAGACATGAAATTGATTTAGTTTCAGCATATATCTAATATCAAAGGTGATTAATAATTTATTTTACATTTTTTACAAAGTCTTTGAAATTCCATGTGTGTTTTACACTTACAAACTCTCATTTCAGACTAGCTAAATATTTCCAATGCTGAACAGAAGTGTGTATCCAGTGTCTAATGGATACTCTTGCACCACAGAATTGTAGAACATGGCAAGAGGTTAAGCAAGACTGGAGTTTGGTGATAATTCTTAGCAGGACATGGTTTTGAAAGGCCTCTTTGACATGTCAAGGATTTTGAATTTTGTCTCTTGTGCCAATGAGGAGTTTGTGTTTTTGTGTTTAGTAATGGTAAGGAAGTGATATGATGAGTTTTTGTTATAAGAAGCTGTTTGGCTTAAAATCAAACATGAATTAAGCATCAACATTATTTGAATAATCAGTGGTAAACCATGGGAATACAAGAGAAATATAAGATATAATGTTCATGTACAGTATAAAATATTTAGATGGGCTGTTAGAATTAACAGTGAATATCAGGGAGAAAATATTTAATAGATAGCAAAGATAATTACATCATATTAAAAGACTTCAGAAATTTAGAAGGGAATCATATGAAAAGAAGCTTGAAACTTGGAAAGATGGGGTGGGTTGGATATATGGATGGAAGTAAAAAGGTCAAGTTTAAATTAATATAGGGTGGTCAGATTAAATACAGGATACCTAGATAAAACTTGAATTTTAGACAACAATAAGTGTTTTGTGTATCAGTATGTTCCAAATAATGCAAAAATATATTAAAACTATTTGGCTATTTACCTGAAATTCACAATGCTACAAAACTCAAGCAAGTCATGAAAATAGGAATTAGAAGCTTATACTTAAAAGACCATGAGAATATCTAACTTAAATTTAGGTTGATATTTTTAGTTTACTGGTTTTCATACAGTATCATTTAATTCTCAAAACAGCTTTATATCATGGGCCCTTTCAATTATTATCCTTAATTTACCAAAATACAAATCAGTTGTTGCCAAGCTGATTCAGACTTAAGATGATCCCATGTGTGCACAGTAGAACTGCAGTCCATAGGGTTTCCAAGGCTGTGAGCTTCCAGAAAAATAGCACCAGACATTTTTTCAAAGATGTCTCTGGGTGGATTCTAACCACCAACTTTTTGATTAGTAGTTGAGTGATTAGCTGTTTGCACTACCCAAGGGCTCCATCACTAGTTTATAGATGAGGAAGCTAAATCATAGTTCATGTAACATGTCAAAGGCTGCACAACTAATAAGTGACAAAGCCAGAATTTGAATCTATGTATATATTGTACCATGGAAATTCTCCTGGTGATTGTTTTTGGAAAAGAATAAGTAGAAGGAATCCATGAAGGTGGTGGAGGTAGAATAATTCTAACGTCCTTTGTCACTGATTCAGTCTCTACTTCCAACTAATGTGAACTCAATTCTGGCTCAGATTAACCAAACTTCCTACAATGAATAACTAGAAATGTAGGTGAACTGTTATCTCTGTATCCACTTATCTAGCTCCCATGGCAGCTAGAACTTCAGGAGCTAAGACTCTGGAAAGGGAAATTCATTGAAGTGAGTTACAATTTTACCATTTTTCCTGCATTTTAAGCAGGATGAGCTGAGGGCTGAGAATCCAAGCTGCAAATCAAGAAGCGCAGAATCTAAGAAGTCATGGAAAGCTTCATGTATACCTTGGAGCTGAGAAAATAATTTGTTTCAGTCAAGATTAAGAAATAAAGATGTCAGAGAAGCACAAGTACATTTAGTATTGTTTTCTTTTGCAAGGAATTTACAGTTTATAAATGAGGACCAAGTGTAGATAAAGTGATCATAGCTATTGGAAGTCTCATAGTGAACTGAAGACAAAAATTGGAACTCAAACACTGCTCAGGGGAATGGCCCTGGAAACCACCAGACTTTTAGTTGGGTTTATTGAACATTGTATCCTAAAAGTAAAGCTGGCTTAAAAATGGACCAGCAGACATAAAGACTAAATTCAGTGCCACATCAGCTCATTCTCAAACTAGACTGAAGTAAAAAATTTATACTCTAACAGAGTACAGAAGCAAAAAATATGCTTCCTGAGGAAACATATATATTTCATGTTTAATACAAAGTTTTCCTACAAAATGTAAACAAAAGTGATCAGATACATTAGGAGATAGAATAAAAAGAAAGAAAGAAAAGAAAAAAGAGAGAGAGAAAGAGACACTAGGAATAGACCAACTGATGGTCTAGATAGTAGATTATTTGTTAGAAATGGTAAAATGTTGTGATTAGTATAGGAGTTCTGGTGGTGTAGTGCCTAAGGCATTTGACTGCTAACAAGGAGCCTGGTGATTCAATCCCACCAGCCACTCCTTGGAATAGAGGTTGGGCAATCTAGTTCGGTAGTGATACTGCCTTAGAAACCCAAGGAGGGGTCATTATGAGACGGATCCAACTCCAAGGCAGTAGGTTTGGTTTTGCTTTGGTGATTAATATGATGACAAACATATTACAAAATGGTAAATTTCAACAGATGAATGGAACCTATATAAATGTATAAGAAGCCCTAGTGGTACAATGGTTAAGCATTCAGTCAAACCCAAAGATTTGTGGTTTGAATTCACCAGCTGCTCCATGCATGAAGATGTAGCAGTCCACTTCTGTAAAGATACAAGCATTTTAAAATCTATATGACAGTTCTACTCTGTCCTATACATTAAGTATGAGTAAGAGTTGGCTCTGTGGCAATGGGTCCAGTCGCATAAAAGAGTCAAATAGAAATTCTATGCAAATAAAATAATGAAATAAATAATAAATGAGTGTAATATAAGATTAAACACTGCTAAAATCCCACTAAGTCAATCCTGACTCATTGAAACCCGTCCGTGGGTTTTTGAGGTGGTATCACTAAGGAAGTAGTTTGCCCAATCTTACTTCCGAGGAGTGGCTGGTGGGTTTGAACTGCCAGTCTTCTGATGATCAGTCTTACGCACTAAGACTGTAAAATAAAGATGGAAGAGCTCAGGTGACACAGTGCCTAAAGTGCAAATCAGAAGGTTGGCTCTTCAAAACCACCATCTGTTCCAAGGAAGGAAGAGGGGGCAATCTACTTCCATAAAGATTTGCCACCTTGGAAATCCAATGGCAGTCACTATGAGTTAGAATTGACTTTATAGGAGTGGGATTTTTTTTTTTTTTTTCCAAATGAGGACTAGTTAATTCAAAGATAGGTTACAGAAGATATTGAAATGAGAATAAGAAATATATATAATGAAAATGTGCATATGTGCATGTAATTGGAATCCAAGAAGATAAGGAAAGAGAAATGGGGCAAAATAAAAACTGAAGGGATAATTTTTTTTTAGGATTTTTATTTTTATTTAATTGTGATTTGGGTGAAAATTTACAGAGCAAATTCACTTTCCATACAGCAGTTCTCATACACTTTGTCTCATCACGTTGAGTACAATTTCCCACAATGTAACAGCTCCTCTTCCACTTCCTCCCCATAGTTACCTCTTCCCTGTGTCCTTCCCTCCATAAACTCCTGTCTCCTGATCTGTCTCCCTGTGCATACACAGCTCTTCTATTCTCCCATGATTGCTCTCTCCAAGGAGTGTTTATACCTGGTGTAAATGTTCACCTCATATGCCTGTCTTTTGTTTGACTGGAAGCCATAGGAGTGGGCTCAATTCCATACCTGAAGGGCAGCTAGGGGCCATAGTCTCAGGGGTTCCACCAGGCTCTATCAGACCAGCAAACCTGCTCCCCCCTTTTTTTCCTTCACTCCAAATGATTTTGAGTTTTGTTCCACATTGTTCTCCCACTCTATCCAGGATCTCCTACATAGATCCCCTTCTGAGTGGTTGACTGTGGTAGCCAGTCACCATAGTCATATAGGCTGAGGATCACATGTTGTACCAGTTTCTGGGACTAATTGTTTCAATGACTCTTTGGTTTTCTTGATTCCTCTTTGCTTTGGACAAGGAGAGACCCATCATTGCATCTAGAGGGCCACTTGCAAGCTTTTAAGATCTCAGTCGCTAGTCACCAAGGTAGGATGTGGAGCAATGTTTTGTGTAGTATGCCAACTGATCTTGATGTCTCCTGTGACTATGGTCCCAACTAGTTGCTCCCTCTAAGTAGCTGGCTGTGGCAAAGAAGTGACTACAACTTGTCCCTTGTCAGCTCAACTATACTAAAAAACAAAACCCACTTCTGTCAAGTCAGATCCGACTCACAATGACCCCTCCTTGGGTTTCTGAGGGGGTATCACTATGGAAGTAGATTGCCCAACCTTCTGTCAGAGGAATGGCTGGTGGGTTTGACACTCCAGCCTTCTGGTGAACAGTCAAATGCTTTAGGCACTATGCCACCAGAGCTCCCAGCTCTACTCTATTCCTAGCAATTCTTATGGAACATACCAATATACTTGTAGAAACATTGTCTGCCAACCCTATACATGATCTTGGACACACTCCCACCTGCGTAGACATACTTAATAGTTCAGCCTGTCCACCAATCTATCCATCCTTATGTCCATATTTGCCTTCACTAGCAATGCAGTATTGTATGTGCAAAGGGGTTTATCTTTGTTTTTTATACCTCCCATGTACCGCTCTATGTCTTCCTCTTCCTCAATGTCACCATGTTGATTACTCACATTTGGTACATTGCCCTTGTCTTCACCCAAATCAATACTTTCCTCTACCAATCTAACAGTGTTCTTTCCCCTCTCCTCCCACCCCTGGTAACCAACAAATAAAATTTTCTTCCATATATAAACCTTTCCTTGACTTTTTACAATAATGGACTAATATGATGTTTGTCCTTCTGTGATTGACTTATTTCACTCAGCAGAATGTCCTCCAAGTTCATTCATGTTATGCGATGTTTTGCAGATTCTACATTATTCTTAAGGGTTGCATGGTATTCCATTGTGTGTATGTACCATAGTTTGGTCATACATTCTTCAGTTGATGGACACCTATACTGTTTCCATCTTTTGGCTATTGTAAATAGTGCTGCTTTGAACATGGGTGTGCATATATCTGTTATTGTCCTGGTTCTCACTTCTTTAGGATACATACCTCTTAATGGAATGGGTGAGTCAAATGGTGTTTCTACTTCCAACTTTTTAAGTAATTGCCATACTGCTTTCCACAGTGGTTGTACCATTTTACAGTCCCAGCAGCAGTGTATGAGAGTCCTAATATCTCTGCATCCTTGACAGCACCCTGTTATTTTCTGTCTTATTGAACTTTGCTACTAGTGCTGGAGCAAGATCGTATCTCATTGTTGTTTTAATTTACATATCTCTAATGGCTAATGATTGTGAACATTTCTTCATATGTTTGGTGATTTTCTATTCATGTCTTCTGGTCATTTTTTAATTAGATTATTTTTCTTTTTGTTGTTGAGGTGTTGGAGTTTTCTATAAATTCTAGAGATAAGTCCCTTGTCAGA
>NW_006924133.1:14643-15716 GCF_000298275.1 Orycteropus afer afer
ATTGACATTTTCATAATGTTCAATCTTCCTATCCACAATCATGACATGTTCTTCCATTTATGTAGATCTGTTATGGTTTCTTGAAGTAGTCATTTATAGTTTTCTTTGTACAGGTCTTTTGTGCCCCTGTTAAGATTATTCCCAAGTATTTTATTTTTTGGTAGGTATTGTAAATGGTATTGATTTCCTTATTTCTTTTTCAGCAATCTCTTGGCTGGTGTAGAGGAATCCAACTGATTTTTGGATGTTGATCTTGTATCCTACCATAAAGCTAAATCTCTCACTTAGTTGAAGGGATCATTTTTGAGAAGTTTTCAAACTTTATTAAAGACTCTAACAACAGATTTTAAAAATAAAAGACAAATAACAAAACTGTGGAAACCAAAATAATTTCTAAAATTTTAAAAGGCAAAATAACCAAAGGAAAAAGATGAAAAGAATACACAGAGTCACTGTACCAAAAAGAATTAGTCAATGCTCATCCATCTTAGGAGGTGGCATATGATCAAGAACTAATGGTATTGAAGGAAGAAATTGAAGCTGCACTGAGGGAAGTGGTGAAAAACAAGGCTCCAGGAATTGATATGATACACACTGAGATGTTTCAACAAACGGATGCCCCAGTGGAGGCACTTATCCAGCTGTGCCAGGAGAATTGGAAGAAAACTTGGCAACTCACTGGAAAAGTTCCATATTTGTACCCATTCCAAAGAAAGGTGATCCCACAGAATGTGGAAATTATTGAATGATATCAATGTCATAGGCAAGTAAAATTTTGATGAAGAAATTTCAAAAATGATTGCAGCAGTATAATGATAGAGAATGCAAGCTGGATTCAGATGAGGATGTGGAACAAGGGATATCATTGCTGATGTCAGATGGATCTTTGCTCAAAGCAAAGAATACCAGAAAGATGTTTACTAGTGTTTTATTGACTATGCAAAAGGACTGGATTGTGTGGAGCATAAGAAATTATGGATAGATAATGACAAAAACAGACTAAAAATCAAAGGTTGGAAAAAGATATATCAAGCAAATGGCAACTGTAAGAGAGCAGGAGTGGCAATACTAAT
>NW_006924134.1:0-1204 GCF_000298275.1 Orycteropus afer afer
AATGATTAGCAGCAAGATCCATAAAAACCAGAACAATTTCCAACTATACCAAAAGCACATATTGCAGCAAAGATAGAACTACAAATACAAGGGCATCTCCCTTCACCAAATAAACTTAGATGTCTCTGAGAGTGACTTTGGGTCAGTTTTCTGTGTCTTGCACAAATTTATGTGGAAACTTTTGCTTCACTGGGGATGAACCCCAACAATTAGGAGAATGGAATGTGTTGTACTGTAGTTTTATCTACTTGAACAGTACTTGGTTCCTTCATGAATATATAGATGTTACTAGTGGTTGGTACATAAATTTGAAAAATAGTAACATTAACTTATCTTCCTTGTATGTGTATGGATATTTTCCTATCATGACAGCATTGTACTTCAGAATAGATCTTGAAATGTTCTTTTTTGATGCTGCCACCATTCCTCTTCAATTTGTCATTCCCCTCATAGAAGGTCATGTGATTGTCTGATTCAAAATAGCCAATACCAATCCATTACAGCTCTTTAATCACTAGAATATTTATTTTTATTTAGTTATTATTATTTTTCTTGTTGTGTTTTGGATACAAATTTACAGATAATTTGTTGTATATTCAACTATTTGTGTACATTTTATTTCACTCCCTGATTACCATCCTCAACCTTAATACACTCTCCTTTCCTCCCTTCCCCGCGAACTACCCTCCCTTTGCCCTTCTTAACTATGCACTCCTGTCTGTCCAGCTTTCCCTCCATGTCAACGTTGGCCCTCTGGTGCACATGGCTGATTGCTCCAAGGGATGTATCTCCATAGAGTAGGTGGGTATAACTCCCTGGGTTGAGTGTTCTGCATGTAAGTCTTTCTGCTGTTCAGCTGAAAGCCAGTTCTTGGGAGTGAGTTCTATTCCAGGCCCTAAGTGTATCCCAGGAGGAGCTTGGGAGCATAGTGCCTAAGGCATTTGACTGCTAACCAGAAGGCTGGGCGTTCAAATCCACAAGCCACTCCTCAGAAGGAAGGTTGGGAAATCTACTTCCATAGTGATACTGCCTCTGCAACCCAAAGAGGGGTCTCTATGAGTCAAAGCCTACTTGATGGCACATAACAACAACAACAAGTGTATCCCAGGTCCATAGTCTTGGGGGTTCCACCAGACTCTATCTGACCAGTAATTCTGGTCATTATTGTATTATTGAATTTTGTTCCATGTTTTTCCTCCCACTC
>NW_006924134.1:2244-3871 GCF_000298275.1 Orycteropus afer afer
CATTTCTATTTTTAGGTTTTTTTAAGGAAACACTATACTATTTTCCACAATGGTTGTACCATTTAACAGTCCACCAACAGAGTATGAGAGTTCCAATCTCTCTGCAATCTCATGAACATTTGTTATTTTCTGTCTTGTTGAATTTTGGTATTATTGCTGGAATATTGATCTATATCTGTTCCATTTCATTCATTTTATGTCATAAAGACCAATATTTACTCTAGTGATTTCTGCATGATCCAGCCACTTTCTCATGCATGAGCACTACAGTAAGGATTTCTGATGCCAACTACTTAGTGTTAGGTCAGACTTCTGAAGTAAGGAACATAGTCCTCCAGAACACTGCTCTCTCTTCAGTTATCAGCCTCAAGTCTGAAGATCTATAGATCATCCTCACTCCTGATCACCTGATTACAAATTTAGAGATTCTCACTACCTCTTCTCTTAAAATAATTTGTTATAAATACTTAAAATAATTAAGGACAAATTTATATCTATGTTTACAACTTTCTTATAGCAAAATAAAGCAAATAAGACCCAGACAAAGAGAGAAACTCATAGAACAACGTCTGGTGGAGTCTGAAATGCAGTTTCCATTATCCCCAGGGAGCAATCACCCTGGAAGCACATCAATGTGTGGCAATATAAACAATATAGTAACCAGGCAGGATCATCCAAACGTTTGTGGGGTTTCATTAATTACGTGTGATCAATGGAAAAAATTAGCCATGCAATTAAACTCAATCTCCAGGTCACCTAACCTTCCTAAAGATTGTATAAATATCATATGGCTTAAAGCTCCAACTCCCTCACATGGCTGGCCCACATAATGAATAATCAGGATAACATTAAAATTCTAGTCTTTCTTTCTTCTTCTCTTTGTTCTGAGGTGCCATTAAGTCAGTTCTGACTCATCTAGACCTTATGTACAACAGAACAAAACACAGTCCAGTAGTATACCATCCTCACAACCTTGCTATACCTGAGTGCTCCCCTGCCCCAATTCAAGGTTCAAGTGGAAATATTGAAAGAGTCTATGGGCAATACATTAAATGATTCAGGAAGCATGAAAACAAGGTGGAGGAATACAAAGAGTCACTGTACAAAAAATAATTGTCTGATGTTCATCTATTTCAGGAGGTGGCACATAATCAAGAACCAATGGTACTGAAGGAAGAAGTCAAAGCTGCACTGAAGGAACTGGTGAAAAAGAAGTCCCCAGGAATTGACACAATACTCATTGAAATGTTTGAACAAACAAATGTCATGCTGGGGGCACGTACTCCTCTATGCCAAGAAATTTAGAAGGCTGCTACTGGCCAATTGACTGGAAGAGATTCATATTTGTAATGTATCCTTAACATAAACTATATTAGTCCACATTGAAAATAAGAAATGTAGCAGTATTAAGATTGTTTTTTGTGTTTTATAATCCACAAAATCATATTAATGGAAAACTTAATGTACTAAACAACTATGAGTCAACAAGGTTTTGAATAGCCTACAGAATTTTACATAATAATTTTAATTGTGTTGCTTTTAAACACCAGTTATATGAACATACATATACAAACATACTACTTATACTGTTATCAAGTAGATTCTAACTTACAGCCACCCCCATTGC
>NW_006924134.1:7536-8420 GCF_000298275.1 Orycteropus afer afer
TATAGGATCATATCATCATCAATTAGGAATAGTTTGACTTCTTCCTTACCAATTTGGATGCCTTATAAAGCTGTAAATCCTTATGGAAACAGACTGCTTCATCTTTCTTCCATAGTGTAGTGGGTGGATTCAAACCATTGACCTATGGGTTAGGTACCAAATGCCTTAACCACTACACCACCAAAGCTCTTTATATATGTACATAATTGATAAAATTTCATCATGCATCCCTTAAAATTTTATATTTAAATGATATTCGATATTTTAAATGGTAAAATTCCATCACGCAACTGATCCCTTAAAATTCACATTCTAAACAGAGCTGATTTTTAAAAGTAAGAATGCTTCAATTATACACAGGTTAAATATGTTTCATTTAAATGAGTGTCTTCGTGATCAGAATAGACTTTTGAAGCTAATGTTATATTCCTTTTAACAGACATAATTCATAAAATAGAAAGTGTATGTTTGTATATTCAAGGAAAAAAGAAAAGGTTCTTATTAAGCATCACCTTAGTAAAGAAATGAATTATTTAAAGGTGATCACAAGTAAAACTGTGGAGTTGCAAATTTTCCACTAAGTATAACTTTTTGAAATAACATCTATAATTTTCAAAGGATTGCCATGCTGATATTTCCAATGTCTACTTGTTATTATTTTTGTTCTTAACATGAATGTTTTTCTCTACTACTGCATCTTTCCACTCATCTCAATTTTGGAATTTATGTCAGGATATGTCACTCTCTCTGAAGTAAATAATCTATCTCAGTATAAGAAGTACATTTGTTTGATTCTCATTTGTTCAGTACAGAATAACAAATCACATATCCTTAACATGATGGATAAGCAGAAGAAATTTATTTCAAACCAAGTTGATTCTAAT
>NW_006924134.1:9680-10953 GCF_000298275.1 Orycteropus afer afer
GATCTCAAGTACATTTGAAAATATTTTAATATATGACATAAGCATGAAGGCAAAACATATTAGCACTATGCCAACACTTATAGCTATGAGCACAGATTCAGAAAACTGAACATCTGAAGATGATATCCTCAAATTTTGAGGTACTTCACAGAAATATTGATAGATCTCATTGGATTTTGTGAAATGAAGCCTGAACATGGTGAATGTACGGATGGCAGAACAGAGCAACCCAGTGGCCCAAGAGCCCCCTGCTGCCTGTGCACACATTTGTGGGGTGACAATGAGACCATAGTGCAGGGGATGACAAATGGCAACATAGCGGTCATAAGACATCACCACAAGAAAAGCAATCTCTATAGATGAAAATAAAATATACAGGAAAATCTGAGCAGCACATTCTTTGAGTGAGATTGATTTTTTACCTGTGAAGGAATTCACAATGGATTTGGGAACACTAACTGAAACAAAACAAAGATCTATGAAAGATAAATTGCCTATAAAGAAGTACGTCGGAAAGTGGAGATGTGGGTTTCTCACAATGACTATAATTGTCAGAAGATTTCCAGCCAGGGCTCCCAGACAGATCACTAAGAACAGTAGACCTTGTAAGACTTGGAGCTCCTGGGCGCTTGAGATATCCATGAGGAGGAATTCAGTGATGACAGTGAGGTTGCCCATCTTTGCTTATATGCTGCAGTTTACCTAGAGTCAAAAGAGAAAGTGGTAAAATAATGCTAAAACAGAACATTCAGACAATGCACAACACCTACAAGTAAAACACACCCCCTACGACATCTAACCAATAGGTCAGGATAGATGAAATCAATGTGCACATATTTTTCTTTGGATTTTTCCTCAACTCTATGAAACATAATTTCAACATGAGGAAGATTAGATAATTTAACCATGAAAGGATTTAAAATGAAATAAAAACCCAAAACATTAAAGATACTGTTTCAGCTTTATACTATTTATGTAACATAACTTAAACTCTTATTAGACACAATCTGTGGTTATTTTCATTTTCTTCAATATCAAACGATCATCTTATAATGTTCTATATGATATGTTCAGTGTCAGCCTGCTGAATTTGACCACTCCTCAGCTCTTAGTTATTCTCCTTCTGTATCAGGGATGTAGGAAGACTTCTGATGTTCTTCTTCTGGGGTCAACTCACCTGGAACGTGTGTCTATGACAAACTGGCTCTGAGTTTCTACTCAGGATGATCTTAAAGTACCTGGAACCAAAACAATTAGAGCTCTTTCACTTCAA
>NW_006924134.1:12033-12642 GCF_000298275.1 Orycteropus afer afer
GAGCTCTGGTGGTGTACTGCCTAAGGCATTGACCAACCAGAAGTTTGGTGGTTCAAACCCACCAGCCACTCCACAGAAGGAAGACTGGACAATCTAGTTCGTAAAGATCTACCACCTTGGAAACCCAATGAGGGTCATTATGAATTGGAGTAAACTGGATGGCAGTGGTTTTTATACATTAGCTACATGTATGTAACAACAATTAGAAATATTGTTTTCTATTCTCCATTTTGAATTGCATCTTTCTCCTCATCAATTCAAATTCTTGAGTTATCCTATGCTGAAATTAAATTAAATATTCAACTTCAGACTGTATCAGGATGCCTAAATGAATACTCTTGGCCATGAGAGAGAGTTCAGGGTTTTTCCATGCTCCTCTTTATCTCAGTGATAATTAGAAATTATTTGCTTGACAATTATAATATGCAGGCAATAATAGAATAAATGGAATTGCTAATTCTCCAACAATTGTTAAACAGATAAAAGAAAACAGTAAATTGGTGATCATAGAGGATGGATGGTTCATAACATATCACCCAGTCCCAAGGAGTGGTTGGTGGGTTTTAACTTCCACCCCTCTGATTAGCAGTTAAATGCCTTAGGCTATAC
>NW_006924134.1:13037-14528 GCF_000298275.1 Orycteropus afer afer
ATCAACAAATTAAATACTAGAATCAAACACATTCAGCCTATTTTATGAGCATAAATGTATTGTATATGGTTGACAACATGAAGTATGCTAGTATTCTTGAGACATAACTCTATTTCAGTGAATTCTGCATTAGTCATTTGAAAGAAACACATAAATTAAAATATGCAAGAATAACTGAGAACGGAGTTAACACTTTTTTGCTTTCTTAACATAGATATTTATTTGGCACAACTTACAAAGAATTGTAAAATCTGTGACCTGTCTTCTTTCTTCACTAGGTAAAATTGGAGTCACTTTTCAGGAAGATTCACTTTTTTTTTTTTTTATGTAACATCACAAATCTGCTTCTGGGTTCCTTATAAACATGACTTTCCTTTAATAATGATACACATAGGTCATACCTCTGATGAGCTCTGGGGAACTGGTGATTTGATTCTCCAGAAGTCAGCTATCTTTAACTCAAGATTCATAAGGATTCATTAGCTATAGCTTTGAGATTAGTTAGATCTGTAATAATGTTTCTTAGCAGTGAAATTATCAAATGTTTTGTTGTTAAACTTAACAAAAGAAAAGTATTCAAAAACATTTCCCAAATTGTTGAATACACATAAATACTTAATTTCATCTCTGATTATAAATGCAATTTGTTTGCATTAAAAGTAACCCTCAAAAGTGTGTATCTCCTAATAAAATGATATTATCTAAGGTTTGGGAGGAACACTGGGGCATAAGAGAAAATCATATATAGTTTAAATTAATTACAAAAGTTTTAAAATGAACAATTGACTAGAAGTAAAGAAAATAATACAAAAAAAGAGTAACATTCTATTATAATTTTGTAAAAGAAAGCAAATAAAAGCAAAAGAGGTTGTGACACAGATTATGACTGTTATTACCTAAAATGCTTGGAACACATCCTCACACATTATATATTATTTTCTTTCTTCTATTTACTGGAAGTTCACTTACTCTTCTTTTCCTGGTTTCTTGAGGTAGAATTTTAGGTCATTGTTTTAGACCTTTCTCCTTTTCTCTATTTTTGCTTATAAAGTTTTTCTAACCACTGTTTTAGTTTTATTTTACCACTTTTGATATACTGTATTTTCATTACTATACTTTTAAAAACATGTTTAATTTCCCATGAGACTTCTTTTATGAGTCATAGGTAGTTCAAAAATAAATTATTTTCCAAATTTTTGGCAATGGTATTAAATTTAATTTCACTGTGCTAAGAACACATATTCTGTATAATTAATTTTTCAAATTTGTTGAGACTTGTTTATTGGCTAAGTATGTGGTCCACCTTAGTGTATACTCAAGGAAAATACTAATTAAAATCATAACAACATACCACTATGCACATAGCAGAATTTCTAAAATTAGCAATTCAGGCAACACCAATTGAGGAAGAAATATTACTTAACCAAACATCTCATGTATTCTTTTTTTTTTTTTTTTAATTGTGATTTGGATGAAAGTTTACAGAGCAAA
>NW_006924134.1:15838-17122 GCF_000298275.1 Orycteropus afer afer
TTCTAGGTTACTCTTTAGGGTTCCATAGTATTCTATTGTGTATATGTATCAAAGTTTGGTTATCCATTCCTCAGTTGATGGACACCTAGATTGTTTCCATCTTTTGGCTATTGTAAATAGTGCTGCAATGAACATGGGTGTGCATATATCTGTTCTTGTCAGGCTCTCACTTCTTTAGGATATATACCTAGTAATGGAATGGCTGGATCAAATTTTATTTCTAATTCCAACTTTTTAAGGAATTGCCATACTGCTTTCCACAGTGGTTGTACCATTTTCAGTCCCATCAACATTGTATGAGAGTCCCAATCTTTCCATATCCTCACCAGCATTTGTTACTTTCTGTTTTGTTGAACTTTGCTACTAGTGCTGGGGCCCAATTGTATCTCATTGTTGTTTTGATCTGCATCTCTCTAATGGCTAGTAATCATGAGCATTTCTTCACATGTTTGTTGGCTGCCTCAATATCTTCCTTGGTGAAGTCTCTATTCATGTCTTCTGCCCATTTTTAAAATGAATTATTTGTCTTTTTGTTATCGAGGTGTTGGAGTTTTCTATAAATTCTCGAAATAAGTCCCTTGTCAGATATGTCATTGCCAAATATATTTTCCTAATCTGTGCATTCTCTTTTGACTCTTTTGGAGAAGACTTTGGAAGCACATAAAAACTGAATTTTTAGAAGGTCCAATTCATCTAGTTTCTCTTCTGTTTGTGCATTTTGCATTATGCTTGATAGTCTATTTATGCCAAATATTAGGGCCCCTCAATTTGCCCTTACTTTTTCCTTGAGGAACTTTATAGTTTTAGGTTTCACATTGAAGACTTTGATCCATCTGGAGTTAATTTTTGTGTATGATGTGACGTACAGATCTTGTTTCATTTTTCTGCAAGTGGATAGCCAGTTTTGCCAGCACCATTTATTAAACAAACATTTTCTTCCCCTTTTAATAGAATAAGGCCCTTTGTCAAAGATCAGCTGACCGTAGGTGGGTGGATCTATTTCTGTGTTCTCAATTCTATTCCATTTGTCTATGCATGTAAATACCAGGGAGTTTTGCTACTGTGGCTACATAGTAGGTTTTGAAATCCAGCAGTGTGATACCTCCTACTTTCTTCTTCTTCAACAGTGTTTTGCTGATATGAGGTCTCTCCTTTCCATATAAAGTTGGTTATTGTTTTTTCCATAACCTTAAAAAATGTTGATGGAATCTGGATTGGGATTGCATTGAATGTATAGATTGCTTTAGGTAGAACTGACATTTTCACAATGTTCAGTCTTCCTAT
>NW_006924135.1:0-1603 GCF_000298275.1 Orycteropus afer afer
ATTTTTGACAACTTCTAATTTTCCTAGATTTATGCTTCGTACATTCCATGTTCCTATTGTTAATGGATGTTTGCAGCTGTTTCTTCTCAATTTGAGTTGTGCCATGTCAGCAAATGGAGGTCTCGAAAGCTTTACCTTATCCATATCATTGAGGCTGGTTCTACTTATATGATGCAGCTCTTTCCTGGCCCTATCTTGACAGCCTTCTGACCTAAGTGTCTTATCCCCCTGTACCATATCGGACAATGTTTCCAGGCTATTCATAAAGTTGTACAATAATGTATCAGACTGTTCCTCTGCTATTCGTGTGGTTTTCCCTGGCAAATTCTTTGAGAAGTGGATGGTCTTCTCCTCCTTCCTAGACTGTCTCAGTCTGTAAGCTGTTGAAACCTGAGGACCATGCGCAACCCTACTGGGTTTGAGACACTGCTGTGTCCTGATCCCCCATCCCCCTGGCTTTTTCTCTGCTTTCCTGAAACTTGGGAGGGGCATGGCCTGGGTCCCCGGCCTTACCTGGATCCCTGCTTCTACTTCCTTGCTCTGTCCTGGTCACTCTCCTGGCTTTTTCTCTGCTTTCCTGCTGCTTGGGAGGGCCATGGCCTGGGTCCCCAGCCTTACCTGGATCCCTATCTCTGCTTCCTCTCTCTGTCCTGGTCCTTCCCCACCCCGGCTTTTTCTCTGCTTTCCTCCAGAGGCAGGCAGAAAGGCTCTGCTCTAACTCTGACAACCTCTGTCACCTTGCAGCCATCTCCCATGCTTAACAGTACAGCTCAAAGAACCAATACAAATCCCCTTTGTGTTCTTCTTTCCCCGAGTTTCCACCATTTCTCTCCAATGCCATCTCCTCTCCCCAAGATGCTGGCTTCTCTCTTTTTCAATGGCTGCTTTTTTCTGGTTCTCAAATCCACAGCTTCTCTAAACTTCCCTACTTCAGCAGAGTCTTCTTTTTGGTACTTTCTGCCCTCAAGGGTGATTTGGAATTTGAATTCAAAGATGGATTGAAATTAAAATTCCTTCCACTTATTAAACAGAAACTACTTGAAACTGAAATTACATTTTTCTTTTCTGATTTCTCCTCTTCCATTGAGGTAACAGATCTCTTAGAACAAATTGTTATTCATAACAAAAGCATAAAGTTCTCAACTATGTGCTGGCTTCTTCAGCAATTTCTGAAAAATGGAGAAAAATAATAGAGAAAAATGTAGGTGATCTTTAATCTTACTGTGGAGAGATGTGTTCCTTTATGGGGCCTTTTGTCTTGGTTCTTTGGAAAAAGAAGTTGAGAGATTTTCCCCCTGAGCCCTGTGGCATTGCCTTTGCCCTAATTCTCTACCCTAAAGAGTTTGTTAGTTTTTTTCCAGGTTGATTGCCATTTTCTGGGTAAGTTGTAAACAATTTGATGGCTTGATACTTTTTGGTCCTGGGCTGCAGCACGCCCTGTGATTGGTGAATAGTCAATATACTGTGAAATGAAGTGACTATGTTGTTGTTGTTGTTGTTGTTTGCCCTCGAGTCAACCCCGACTCATAGCGACCCCTCCTTGGGTTTCCGAGGCAGTATCACTACGGAAGTAGGATTGCCCAACCTTCCTTCTGAGGAGTGG
>NW_006924135.1:2114-4787 GCF_000298275.1 Orycteropus afer afer
GGCAGAGAGGCCTGAGTGGCTGGCAGTGAGCATGTATGGCCAACGGGAGGCCAGTATAGCTGACAAGCAGCATGAAGAGCCAAGAGGCCTGTTCTGAAGTGGCTGAAAAGAGGCCTTCATGGCTGAGAGTTGATATTCCCCACAGAAGGACCTGCTTGCTTGCATAGCTGAAAGGAGCTGAGAGAGCTATTCTGAACTGAAGGACAGTTTTTGATGTATATCTGAATTATCTTGCAGGGACACATATCTCTCCAATGTTCTTAGTACCTCAGTGAAAGATACGTTCTCCACTTGGGGGAGCCTTCCAGTCTTGGCCTGCATGCTTCTTGATCTTGATCCCGACTTGTACCCTGTAGCTTCTTTAATAAACTGCTTAACTGTAAACATGGTCTGTAAGTTCTCTGGGGCCATTACAATGGGTTATTGCACCCAGCAGGGAAGTAGAGAGCCAGGGGGCAGACATTTGGTATCAGAAATGTGAAGAAGTTGGAGAGTGGAGGTGTGCCAGTGGTGTTTCGTTCACTCTTTTTAGGTGGGGAGCCCTTCTTCAAACAAACTCTCACCTGAAAGACTGAATATAGAGAGATCCAAGCATAGTTACTCATGAGTAAGCAAGGTATCAAGCTGATGCTGTCAGCAGGACCTTGTCTTTACCCTTGCAATGGCCCCAAGGCAGTACTGTGGATAAACAGGGCTTGACAGGGCACCATTTGAGCCTACAACTTGAGTATAGAAAACCACTACTTTATGAAATTACTTATAGATTGTGTTCCAGGGTGGCACCAACAGTTAAAGTCTTGACAACTGACTGAAAGATTGGCAGTTTAGATCCCCCCAGAGACATCTCAGAAGACAGACCTGGTGATCTGCTTCTGAACAGTCACAGCTTTGTAAACTCTGTGGAGAAGGTCTACTTTTCACACTTAGTGTTGCCATGAGTGGCATCAACCCAACAGCAGCTAATTAACTACAACGACCTACATTTCAGATGGGAACCCCCTTTACTCTCTTCATCTGGACTTATACTGGAGCCATGTCCTCGCCCCTGGGTCTCCACATTCATCCTCCGGGGCCAGGTGTGTCTGACAGCAGAGGTGTATCTAACAGGTGAGTGGCAGAGGGGCTGAGCTTGCTGCCTCATGCCCTGCTTACCCTCCTGTGGAGAGCCTGGTGGTATAACTGCATCCTGGCCCGCCCTCTGTCAGCACCACAAGGGACGTGGCCCTTGAGGGGTCCATGCAGCTCTCTAGTTTTGTCTGTGATGATGGGAGGAAGTTGAAATCTGGGGTGAAGCTTTGGAATGCTCCTTGAGACTACATCAAAGCCATACTCTGAGGCCAGCTTTTGTCAGTAACATGTTGTTGTTGTTGTTACCTGCTGAGACATTGGCCCGGACTCATGGCAACCCATGTGTTACACAGTGGGACTGCTCCATATGGTGTCCAATGGCTGTAAGGTGTGTGAGAAAGGCCTGGAGAACTGCTTCTATAAAGATTACAGCCAAGAAGACCCTATGGTGCAGTTCCACTCTGTCCCACAGGGTTGCTGTGAGTCAGAACTGACCTGAGGCACCTAACAACGGTGACAGCAGTCTTTACAGACCAGTGTCCTGGACCATTCTTCCACGGAGACTCTAAGTGGGGTTGAACCGCCAACATTAGGTTAGTGAAAACAAAACAACACAAAAAAACCAAACCCATCACCATTGAGTTGATTCTGCTCATAGTGCCCATAGAATAGAGTAGGGTTTCCAAGGCTATAGATAATCTTCATGGGAGCAGACTGCCACATCTTTCTCCTGTAGAGTGACTGGTGGTTTCGAACCAGTGACCATTTGCTTAGCAGTCCTCACTAACTGCTTGAGCCACCCAGGCTTCTTACCCATAACATAAAGACTCAAGATGTGATATTTTGATCTCCATCTCTGAGTCTCCTGGGCCTATTTCTCCCCTGGTTTGGTACTAAGGTGGGGAAGAGAAGGGCATCATTATTATTAGCTCCTAGAATTCTGACTATTGTCATGAATAAATCCTTCCCCATTAAGCTATCATACCACTTTTATTGAGCAGTAAATCCACATTCTTATATTGGCAGTTTGAAGATAGTCTCTTCTGATCCATTCATTGGTCTTTCCAGTTCTTGTTATGTTATTAGACATTTCTTCCTAATGAACTTTAGAATCATTTCATCTAGTTCCAAGAGGTTCTGTGGCATTTTAAGTGGCGTGGTAAGCCTGTCCACTTGGGGAAAACTCAGACTTTTTAGTCTTGCCTGTCTGGGCAGAAGTCTCCTCATCCCTCGGGTGGTTGACCAGGCATCCCATGCATCCAGACTGTTCCCAGTGGGCATTTGCACTTGTGCTTTCACTGTTAATGACGCTCATTGTCACACTTAGAAGAGCCCTGGTTTAGGAGATAAAGTAGATTCTCAGCTTGCTCATAATTACCTTTGAAAGACAACAATTTGATTTGGCCCGAAGTTTGTTTTAAATTGCCAAGTAATTGCTGAGTTTGGTCAGGATCTTAATGAGGTCTTAGTTTTCATGCTTTGAAATATACTTTAGGTTTTCTTGTTAGCATAATTTGCACATTGTTGTTGTTATGTGCCAAGTTGGACCCAACTCATAGAGACCTCTCCTTGGGTTTCCGAGGTGGTATAACTACAGAAGTAGAA
>NW_006924135.1:5569-6083 GCF_000298275.1 Orycteropus afer afer
GAAGAGATATTTCAAAGATCACTGATTGAGGGAATCAGATCCTCCTGTTCCCACACAACCAACCCTCAGAAGCACTTCCTAAGTGGACTACTGTTGCCTTAGCTCTTAACCTGAATTAGAAAAACTAGCCCTGTTACCAAAATTGCTTGACACTTGATTAATAAATACAGTTCTGATTATAGAAGGAATACATATTTATTAAAGAAAAGGTGGACAATACAGAGAAGTATAAAGAAAAATGATTTGAATTTTCCAACATTGGCAAATGACATTACTTTTGTATATTTCCTAGCAGTTTATTTTTCTTGACAAAAATACAGTTTAAAAATATTTGGGGATTCATGTTATATTAACATATTTGTATACAGCTTTTGTTACCCAACACCATATGGTGAACAATCACGTCTTTAAATTCTCCAAATAAGTAATGTTTTAACAGCTGCATAATACTGTATCATATGACTTTACCATAGTTTTTAAACATTTCCTTTCATTGGACATTTAGTAAAAAAAA
>NW_006924135.1:9058-10081 GCF_000298275.1 Orycteropus afer afer
TTCTGAAAGGTCACAGCCTTGAAAAGTCCACGGAGCAGTTTTCCTCTGCACACGTGGGGTCATCATGAGTCAGAGCCATCCTGATGGCAACTAACAGCAACCACCTATAGACAGATCTTGTCTTTACTGATTTAAATATTTTCTGTATCCTAATCCTTGGTAGGACGGTTGGGCAATCTACTTCTGTAGTGATACCTCTTCGGAAACCTGAGGAGTGGTCAGTATGAGTCGGGGATATTTGACGCCACATGACAACAACAACAACAATTGATTCTGTTAGACCTTTACTTCCTTGATTCTAATTCTAATTTCTTTGTTTTTGTTGTTGTTATGTGCTGTAGAGTTGGCCCCGACTCATAGAGACCCATCCTTGGGTTTCCGAGGCAGTATCACTACAGAAGTAGATGCCCAACCTTCTTTCTGGGGAGTGGTGGGTTTGAACTGCCAGCCTCTAGTTAGCCTCAAGTACCTCAGGCACTACGCTTCCAGAGCTCCTTTTAATTTCTTTAGGGCATGTAAATACTTATCTTGAGATTTTCAACTTAATGCTTAATTCATTTTACTTCCCTTTCTCTATTAAAATGAAGGTGCTTAATTTTCCTTTGAAAAATGTTGACTGTATCTCATTAGTTTTTATAAACTTTATATTTATTTTTAATAACTAAGTAATCCCTTATTATAATTTTGAATTGCTTTTCATTAAATAATTAGCTGCTACTTTTTTTTTTTAGTTTTATGGAGTTCACTTTTTATTGTTTGATTAATTTGTTACTAATATTTTTATTTGTTAATTAATTTTTTTACTTAATATTTTTGGTCAGAGAATGTACTCTTTAGAATCTTGCCTCTTTATATTGCATTTTATTTGTGTCCTAATTTCTAATCATTGTTTGTAAATTTAACATTTACACTTGAAAATGATGTTTCTCTTCTGTTGTGAAGAACAAAGTTTGATATATAACTTAAAAGCCAAAGAAACCAAACTCACTGCCATCAAGTTGGATTTGACTCATAGCTAGCCCT
>NW_006924135.1:11983-13398 GCF_000298275.1 Orycteropus afer afer
GTTTTCTTTCCATAATAAAGATGAGTGTTTGCAGGTTGTAGTTGTTGTATACAATGATATGAATAGGCAAGGCACCATCATGCAATCCAGTTTTAAATCAAACACAAAAGAAAGAAAGCAAAACATTCAACATCACAAAACAATGGCTTTTCAAGGTTTGAACTGATGATAGCTGTTAAAATTACAGTTTGCAGCTGGAATAGGAGCTCAGCAAACATCACTTTGTCAGGTTGGCATAGGCCTTGCTGCTCACACTGCCTTGAGCTCGCTAAAGGCCGTTATCTATTCCTTCCCACATCCCTGTACCTTCCCTGTGTAGGCACTTCACTGATGTACTGTACATACTTCTTGATGGGTTGATGGTGGACAGGAAGTGGGAAGATGTTTTCTCTTGTGACTGTAGAGAAACCTCTCCTGTATACTTAGCCGCTGGAATTCCAGGCTATTCAAATGACTTTTGGCTATGAGAGGAATAACAGGAAGAAATGACTTGGATTCGGAGGGACAGAGTGTCTGAGAATGGATCTGAGTAAACTCAAGGTGGAAGTGGAGCAAGTAGCAATGGAGAATTGGAAATTTGAGGTTGAATGATGCCGTTGTTTTATGTGTTTGGGTTTGCAGCAGAATATATACATAAGAAAGTTCTTAATACCCTATGAAATATGCCTGGAATTCATTCCAAAAGTAGTTACTCAATCACCACTACAGTCCAGGCACTGATACAGATGTCGGGAATATAACGGTGAGGACAATAGGCAATATCCTGCCCTCAAGAAGTTAACATTCACCTTATAGGCCTATTTATTGTTTGGCTGAGAGTTGAGCCACAGGGGTGAACTCAGTTCCCGGCTTGGATGGTGTCTCAAGTCACTGTCTTGGGGTTTCCACCAGTCTCTATCAGATCAGTAGGTCTGGTCTATTGACAGGCCTGTATGGTGAACAATAACACCAGGAAGGTACACATTCATTAGAACAATCAACCACATGAGACCAAAAGGGCAGCATTTACCCAGGGATACAGCTCAGAAGGCAGGAAGGGACAGGGAAGGAGGGAAATGGTAAACACAGGAAGAGAGAGGGAAGAGTGTTGTTACATTAGGAGATTGCAATCAGGGTCACTAAAACAACAGGTGCATGAATTGTTGAACGGAAAACCAGTTTGCTCTGTAAACTTTTACCTATATCACAATTAAAAAGAAAAAACACAAGAAGTTAACATTCAGGAAGAGAGAATTGGAAGCAGGGAGACATTGTAAGCAAATGGTACCATACGTTAGAAAGTAATCCGGGAAGATGATAAGGAAGATGATAAGGAAGAGAGTGGGTCCACCTGTGGCTCAGATGAGCTGTCACGGACAAGGTACATTATCCTCGTCTTTCAGTGGCAAGCCACGCAGCTGAGTTCCGAGGCCTTC
>NW_006924135.1:14438-15341 GCF_000298275.1 Orycteropus afer afer
TGGGTTCAAACTGCTGACTTCTTGGTTACCAGCTGGGTGCTTTAACTACTGTACCACCAAGGCACCTGTCTGTCTGTCTATCCATCCATCCATCTACCAACTTCCGATGACCCTGTGTATAATAGAATGAAGCGTCTGGGCTTGTGCCATCTTTCTGTTCATTGGCATGTTTGAGTCCATTGTGGTGGTTATTATTTCCATCCGTGTCATTAAGGGTTTTCTTTGTTTTCGTTGGCCTTCTTCTTTACCACATGATAACTTTTTCCAACCACTTACACACACACACACACACACACACACACACATATGCTAGG
Organism: Orycteropus afer afer; assembly: GCF_000298275.1. Lineage (NCBI taxonomy): Eukaryota > Metazoa > Chordata > Mammalia > Tubulidentata > Orycteropodidae > Orycteropus > Orycteropus afer. Next base: position 14,753 of record NW_006924135.1, read on the forward strand.
ATTGTGAGGTCCCTGTTCATAGGGCAGTTTTTGTAAGGAGCTGCACCAAGCTCCTTTAAATGTGAAAGAAATGACCTACTTGGAAATCCTTTGTATCCAGACATTTTATTTACTTACTTGTTGCTTATTAAGACAATTATAGTGAAACCTGTGAGAGCCAGAAGTTTACGGAGCTGTCTTGTTTTTCTGGGTCTTGCAAGTTTTCCGTCTTTGACAGGGTGCAGCCATTTTTCTCTCACTCTCTATTAGTGGACAATATTTGCCCTTTCCTCCTCTGACAGGTTTCTGTTTACACAGGTTCTGGCTTTCACAGGTTTTACTGTATATGCAAATCACATTGATAGTCACCTTCTAGTTTCAACATCATTCTTTTGTTTTCATCAAGAGTTTGAGATCATTGTGAACTTCGGGAGCTGTGCACAACTGCCACCAGCTGAAACCATTGGTTCCCAGGGTGGCACCTAAACTATTAACTTGAGATCTGATAGGCTCACTCCAGCTCTGCAGTGTTCACTGGATATCAAGTCTATAAAGTGACCTTTGAGAGGCAAAGTGTGGAAGGTAACTGAGGAAGCCCACGGGCCACACT
>NW_006924136.1:0-2716 GCF_000298275.1 Orycteropus afer afer
GCTTGTGAGCCATTTTCCTAAGATAAATTTCTCTCTCTCTCTCTCTATAAATATATATATACACTTTGCTGGTTTTTGTGTTTCTCTAGAGAACCCAGTCTAACACAGTCACCCACGGTGGGAAAGGTTTTAGCAGAGCTTCCCAACTGAGACAGACAGACTGGGAAGAAGGTCGGGATCATCCACTACCAAAAAAATTGGCCACTGAAAACCTTATGAATAGCAGTGAAACATTGATACAGTGCCAAAAGATGAGTCTTCCAGGTTGGAAGGCACTCGACATACATCTGGGGAAGAGCTGCCTCCTCAAAGTAGAATTGACCTTAATGAAGTGGATGAGAAAAGCTTTCGGGACCTTTGTTTGCTGGTGAGACACAACTCAAAATGAAAAGAAAGAAAGCTATGGAAACATGGAGTGTATGAAGTATGAATCTAGGAAAATAGGAAATTGTCAAAGATGAAATGGAACAGATAAATATCAATATCCTAGGCATTATGAACTGAAATGGACAGGTACTGGTGATTTTGAATCAGACAATCATATGATCTGCTATGCCAGGAATGACAAATTGAAGAAGAATGGAGTCTCATTCATCATCAAAAGAACACTTCAAGATCTATCCTGAGGTACAATGCTGCCAGTAATAAGATAATATTGATACGCCTACAAGGAAGACCAGTTAATGCTACTATTATTCAAATTTACATACCAACCACTAAAGCCAAAGACAAAGAAATTGAAGATTTTTTTGCCTTGGTGATAGAAGTGACTCCAGAGATTGTATAATAGAATTTTTCAAGACCAAAGACTTAGTCATTACAAATACCTTTTTTCAACAACTTAAATAGTGGCTACACACGTGGACCTTACAATATGAAATACATAGGAATCAAATCAACTGCATCTATGGCAAGAGGCAATGGCAAAGTTTAATATCATCAGTCAAAACAAGGCCAGGAGCTGACTGGAAAAGACCATCAGTTACTCATACATAAGTTCAAGCTGAAGCTGAAGAAAATAAAAACAAGTCCAAAAAAACCAATATATTTTGGTTATATTTGGTTTGATTATATCCCACCTGAATTTAGAGACCATCTGAAGAACAGATTTGACACATTGAACAACAGTGAGTGAAGAACAGATGGGTTGTGGGATGATACCGAGAACATCATACACAAAGAAAGCAAACGATTATTAAAAAGACAGGAAAGGAAGAAAAGACCAAAATAGATGTCAGAAGAGCCTCTGAAACTTTCTCTTGAACAGAGAGTAACTAAAGTGAATAGAAGAAATGATGAAATACAAGAGCTGAACAGAAGATTTCAAAGAGCAGCTCGAGAAGACATAGCCAATTATTATAATGAAATGTGCAAAGACCTGGAGTTAGAAAACCAAAAGGGAAGAGCATTTCTAAAGCTGAAACAACTGAAGAAAAAAGTCAAGCCTCGAGTTGCAATATTGAAAGATTCTATGGGTACCTAACAACAACATGGGCAAAATAATGAATGATGCAGGAAGTATCAAAAGAAGATGGAAGGAATACACAGAGTCACTGTACAAAAAAAAAAAATTGGTCGATATTCAATTGTGTCAGGAAGTAGCATATGATCAAGAACTAGTAGTGGTGAAGGAAGAAGGCCAAGCTGCACTGAAGGAATTGGTGAAGAACAAGGTTCCAGGAATTGATGGAATACTCATTGAGATGTTTCAATAAACTGATGCTGCACTGGAGCTGCTTACTAGTTTATGCCAAGACATCTGGAAGATAGCAACTGGGCCAACTGACAGGCAGATATTCATACTTGTCCCCGTTCCAAAGAAAGGCAATCCAACAGACTGTGGAAGTTATGGAACAATATCATTAATATCACAAACTCACTACCGTCGAGTCAGATCCTACTCATAGTGATCCCTCCTTGACTTTCCGAGGTGGTATTACTATGGAAGTAGATTGCCCAACCTTCCTTCCGAGGAGTGGCTAGTGGGTTTGAACTGCCAGCCTTCTGGTTAGCAGTCAAATGCTTAGGCACTACACTACCAAAGCTCCAAGCAAGTAAAATTTTACTGAAGATAATTTAAAAAATGTTTGCAGCAATATATTGACAGGGAACTTCTAAACATTCAAGCTGGATTCAGAAGAGGACATGGAACGAGGGACATTAAAGACCAACAGGCTGTTGTTGGAACAGAACAAAGGGATCTTGCATGGTTTAAAATCAGGAAGGGTGTTCGTCAGGGTTGTATCCTTTCACCATATTTACTCGATCTGTATGCTGAGCAAATAATCCGGGAAGCTGGACTATATGAAGAAGAATGCAGAATCAGGATTGAAGGAAGACTCATTAACAACCTGCAATATGCATATGCCACGATCTTGCTTGCTGAAAGTGAACAAGACTTGAAGCACTTATGGATTACACCTCAGCATAAATAAAGCAGAAATCCTTACAACTGCACCAATAAGCAACATCACGATAGAAGGAGAAAATATTGAAGTTGTCAGAGATTTCATTTTACTTGGATCCACAATCAGTACCAATGGAAGCAGCAGTCAAGAAATCAGACTTCATATGCATGTGAAAACTAGACAGTGAATAAGGAAGACCACAGAAGAATCAATGCCTTGGAATTGTGATACTGGTGAAGAACACTGAAAATACCATGGATGGCCCAAAGAATAAACAAAGCTCTCCTGTTATGCTTGGTAATGTGGGG
>NW_006924136.1:6486-13920 GCF_000298275.1 Orycteropus afer afer
AAAAAAAAAAAAAAGAATAATAAAACTTGACTTTTCAGCCAAGAGTGCAAAATATGCCTTCCTATTCATGGCAAACTGAGTACTCTGTTAGGTCAGATGTGTGTGCTGTCGAGTCGATTATGACTCATAGAGACCCTATATCACAGAGTTAGAAAGATCAAATTGAACAAATGCTGTTAGTCTATTCAAGTGTCTTTTCTGAATTTTGGGACACCCAGCTTGTCGTTCTTCTCTCTTTACTTCCTTTCTCTGAATGAGCTCATCCTTCTGCTGTCAATTTGACCCTCTCAGTCTTCTCTTATGAGTCATTACTAGCTTAGTCAGCTGTCAAGTGGATAATTCCAATTGGATGGCTCATAGGAATGAAAATCAACTTTTTCTCTCAAACCTTGTTCTGCTCCTCCCCCTACTCATTTATGGAGCTATAAATATTGTTGTTATTGTTGTTGCTAGGTGCTGTAAGTTCAGCTCCAACTCATAGCAACCCTATGTACAACAGAGCAAAATACGGCACGGTTCTGTGCCAGCCTCACAATCTTTGCTTTACCTAAGCCCATCGTTGTAGCCACTGTGTCAATCCATCTTGTTGAGGGCCTTCCCTTTTTTCACTGACCCTCTACTTTACCAAGCATGATATCCCTCTCCAAAGAATGGTCTCTTCTGACAATATGACCAAAGTTGGTAAGACGAAGTCTGGCTATTCTTGCTTCCAAGGAGCGTTCTGGCTGCACTTCTTCCAGGACAGATTTGTTAGTTCTTCTGGCAATCCATGGGATTTTCAGAATTCTTTGCCAGCATGACTCAAAAGCATCATCTCTTCTTCGGTCTTCTTTGCTCATTGTCCAGCTCTCACATGCATATGAGGTGATTGAAAACATCATGGCTTGAGTTAAGTACACCTTAGTCTTCAAAGAGACATCTTTGCTCTTCAGCACTTGAAAGAGGTCTTTTGTAGCAAATTTGCCCAGTGCAATACATCATCTGATATCTTGACTGCTGCTTCCATTGGTGTTGATTGTGGAACCAAGTAATATGGAATCTTTGACAATTTCAATTTTTTCTCCACTTATTGTGATGCTGCTTATTGGTCCAGCTGTGAGGATTTTTATTTTCTTTATGTTGAGGTGTAAATCATACTGCAGACTGTGTAGTCTTTAATTTTCATCAGCAAGTGCTTCAAGTTATCTTCACTTTCAGCAAGCAAGGTTGTGTCATCTGTATACCACGGGTTGTTAATGAGTTTTCCTCCAAGTTTTCTTCTTCATATAGTCCAGCTTCTTGTACTATTTACTCAGCATACAGATTGAACAAGTATGGTGAAAGGATACAGCCTTGATGCACTCCCTTCCTGATATGAAACCATGCAGTAGCCCCTTTTTCAGGAGCTCTGGTAGCATAGTGCCTAAGGTGCTTGACTGCTAACAAGAAGGTTGGTGATTCAAACCCACCAACCACTCCTCGGAAGGAAGTTTGGGCAATCTACTTCCATAGTGATACTGCCTCAGAAACCCAAAGAGGGGTTGCTATGAGTCGGGTCTGACTCAACGCCACATAACAATGACATCCCCTTTTTCTGTTTGAACTACAGCTTTCTGGTCTATGTACAAGTTCCCCATGTGGCCAATTAAGTGTTCTGGAATTCCCATTCTTCCCAATGTTATCCATAATTTGTTATGAACCACACAATCAAATGCTTTTGCATAGTTAATAAAACACAAGTAAACATCTTTCAGCCAAGATCCATCTGACAGCAGCTATGATATCCCTTGTTCCACGTCCTCTTCTGAATCCAGCTTGCACCTCTGGAAGTTCTCTGTCAATATACTGCTGCTACTGTTATTGCATTATCTTCAGTAAGATCTTGCATGCAATATTAAGATATTATTCAGTAGTTTCCACATTCTGTGGGATCACCTTTTTTTGGAATGGGTACAAATATGGATCTCTTCAGTCAGTTGGCCAGGTAGACATCTTCCAAATTTCTTGGCATAGATAAATAAGTTCTCCAGCGAGGCAACCATTTGTTGAAACATCTCAATGGATATTCCGTCAAATCTTGGAGCCTTGTTCTTTGCCATTAATCCCTTCAGTGCAGCTTCAACTTCTTTCTTCAATACCATCAGTTCTTGATCATATGCCACCTCCTGAAATGGATGGACATCGACAAATTCTTTTTTAGTACAGTGACTCTGTGTATTCCTTCCATCTTATATTATTATATTTCATTATAATAATTGGCTGTGTCTTCTTGAGCTGCTCTTTGAAATCTTTTGTCCAGCTCTTTTTATCTTGTCTTTTTTTTTTTTTTTTCATTTGCTTTAGCTACTGTCCATTCAAGAGCAAGTTTCAGAGTCTCTTTGGACATCCATTTTGGCCTTTTCTTCCTTCCTTGTCTTTTTAAAGAACATTTGTTTTCTTCGTGGATGATATTCTTGGTGTCATCCCACAGTTCCTCTGGTTTTCAGTCATTGGTGTTCAATGCATCAAATCTATTATTTAGATGGTCTCTAAATTCAGGAGGGACATAATCAAATTCATATTTTGGCTCTTGTGGATTTGTTTTAATTGTCTTCAACCTCAACTTGAACTTGCGTATATGAGCAGTTGATGGTCTGTTCCACACTCAGCTCCTGGCCTTGTTTTGGCTGAAGACATTGAACTTCTCCATATCCTCTTGCCACAGATGTAGTCAATCTGATTCCGGTGTACTCCATCTGGTGAAATCCAAGTGTATAGCCATCAATTATGTTGTTGATAAAAGGTATGTGCAATGAATAAGTCATTGGTCTTGCAAAATTCTATCATGCGATCTCCACCATCATTATTATGATCATATTTTCCAACTACTGGTGTCTCTTCTTTGTTTTCAACGTTTACATTCCAATCACCAGTATTAACCAACACATCTTGATTGTATGTTTGGTCAGTTTTAGACTACAGAAGTCGGTAAAGATGTTCAATTTCCTGCTTTGGCTTTAGTGGTTGGTGCATAAATTTGAATAATAGTAGTAGTAACTGGTTTTCCTTGTAGGCATATGGATATTATCCTATCACTGACCGCTTTGTACTGCAGAATAGATCTTGAAACATACTTTGTGATGATGAATGCCACACAGTTCCTCTTCAATTTGTCAGTCCTGGCACAGTAGATCATATGGCTGTCTGATTCAAAATGGCCAAAACCAGTCCATTTCAGCTCACTACCAAAAAATAAAACAAAACTCCTGCTGTCGAGTCAGATCCAACTCATAGCGACCCCCTCCTTGGGTTTCCAAGGTTGTATCACTATGGAAGTAGATTGCCCAATCTTCCTTCTGAGGAGTGGCTGGTGTGTTTGAACCGCCAGACTTCTGGTTAGCAGTCAAATGCCTTTGGCACTATGCCACCAGAGCTCTTATGCCAAGGATGTCGATATGCATTCCATTTCATTTTTGACAACTTCCAATTTTCCTAGATTTATGTTTCATACGTTTCATGTTCCGATTACTAAAGGATGTTTACAATAATTTCTTCCCATTTTAAGGAGTGTCACATCAGCAAATGGAGGTCCCAAAAGCTTTACTCCATCCATGTCATTAAGGTTGACTCTACTCTTAGGAGGCAGCTCTTCCCTAGTTGTATTTTGAATGCTTTCTGACATGAGGGGCTCATCTTCCAGAACCATATCAGACAATGTTTCAGGGCTATTCATAAAGTTTTCCAGTTACATATCAGACAGTGTTTCACTGCTATTCATAAGGTTTTCCCAGGCCAATTCTTTGAGAAGTGGATGGCCCCTTCCTTCTTCGGGTCTGTCTTAGTCTGGAAGCTCCACTGAAACCTGTCTACCGTGGGTGACCTTGCTGGTATCTGAAATACCTGTGGCATAGCCTCCAGCCTCACAGCAACATGCAAGCCACCACAGTATGACAAGCTGACAGGTGAATGGTGGAACTATAAATCTAGGCATTGTTTATTCATGCATTCACTCATTTATTCAGCAAATATTTACTGAAAGCCTATAGTAGAAATTATTCTAAGAACAAGATATTTAAATTTTTAAAAGACAAAATTTGCCAACCTGGAATTTACAATCTAGTAAATCTAGTGGCTAAAGCACTTGACTGCTAACCAGAAGGCTGGCGGTTCAAACCCACCAGCCATTCCTCGGAAGGAAGGTTGGGCAATTCTACTTCCGTAGTGATACTGCCTCGGAAACCCAAGAAGGGGTCGCTATGAGTCGGGGCCGACTCCACGGCACATAAGAACAACAACAACAAATCTACAGACGGACAAAAAGTACAGAATATAGACAGCATGTTAAATGGCAATAAATGTTATGGAAAAAAATGTTATGACTAGGATATGTGTGGGACAGGACTTTTTCTCCCTTCTACCACCTGGGACCTGATTAGTAAATCCTTTACCCTACATCTCCTTAATATACCTTCTTTTCTAGCCCTCTTCCTCAAACTCATGATGCTACTTTAATTCACACAGGACACACATAACAGATCTTTCTTTAGTGATACCCCAATTTATTCCCCCACTTCTAGAGAACTCTAGAATAAAACAAATGTGATCATATTAGTGGCTCCAAATGTTCAAGACCACAGAATTCTTAGAGTCCCACATGAGACTTATCACCATCTGTAATTTGAGAAATAGCCAGAAACATTTATATCTTTGGTTTTAAGCTTTAAAAAAGTACATGAAGGGCAAAATGTCAAAAGAAAGGCAGACTGCCACATGCAGCGCCTCATTTGGATGTGTCTGGAGTCTTGGAAGCTTGACTACCCTACGTTCTCCTACAAATGGACCTTGAGAGCTTGTTTGGAGGTTCTAGCAGGGGAGCGCAGCTACTCGTATACCCTTGACCGAAGGTCGGTCCTCCTCTATCGGGGAAGGTCGTCCTCTTCAACCGAGCGCGCAGCTTCGGGAGGGACGCACATGGATCGGTGAGGGAGGAAGGGGACACCCGCCTAGCCAGCCAGATCAGCCGAATCAACCCTGGCGATCAATGGGGTGACAGATGTCGCAGCCAGATCGCCCTCACATCCGAGAAACTAGGCGGCCATGCAAGCTTTATAAGGCCATAAAGATTTCTACTTTTACACGTATGTCGAGTTGTTTCCTACGGTAGAGCTATAACAAGAACTTTGAACCAAAACAAAACCCCAAACAGGACTACAAGGGTAATTTTTATCGCTAAAACATTAAAATTGAAGTTGAAACTGCCTTTATTTTGGGCTGTTTTCACATTATCCAGAATGCTTTGCAGATGGGTGGAGCATGCTAAACATTGCCGTCTCTATTGGTGAAACTTCCCGGAGCCTCGCCCACCTCAAGTACCTTCTCGCCGTCCTTCGGTCTCTCCCGACTGCACACTGCACGCCTAGGGCTTTGTGTGACTCCGAGATCTCAGAGCGGACTCCAGGTCTGTCTCCCTCCAGCATCCCACACCGGCTTTCTCCCTTCTTCCGTCCTTGTTTCTCCCACTTCTTTAATCTCCGTGCTTCGACCTTCTTTCTTTCGCATCTGCCTCCTCCTCAACCCCATCATTGTATCCTTCTCTTCTTTAGCTGCGGTGGCTGTGGGGTCTTCTTGGTCGTTTGCGTCCCGCCCCCATCTGGTAGGCCCTTGACTGGGGTTAGAGTCATTGGCTCAGAATGCTCCCCCCCTTTTCCTCTGTAGAATCTAATCCATCGGCCTGGCCAGCGGCATCTCTGGCCCTGCTGAGGCGGGGCGCGGCGTTACCCTTGGAGGCTAGGCTTGGAGGGCCGAGTCTGTGGCCTGGACGGACGTCTGGGGCCGGTGCTCCTCTCCCACCCGGGCTAGGGACGTGCCGGACCCTGGGGCAGCCATCGCAGGCGTGAAGTCAAACGCATATTTTGCAGACAATTGTCTTATTTGGCCTGTCAACTTCCCACTTGCTGTGATAATTAAGATGTTACTTGTGAAATACACATAATTACCGAGGTTACAGTGTGTGTATAATTCTTCTTCGTTATCCTCTGCATCTTACCTCCCTAGGCTTAATTTTGAAAATCTAGAAACATTTGTCAAGGTCAAAGTATATTACAGTCTGAATCTTTGAAGCACCGTATTGATATCACAGGTCGTTGTGACAATTAGCCCCAGCTCCGCAAGATCTAGAATAAGAAATCATAAATAGAAATGCCATGAAGGCCAAGGTGGTTTTTGAAATGCTTTGAAATAGTATGTTTTTTATGTAAGGGGAAAACGCAGCAACAACCAAAACCAATTTCCGATGCCAAATTATTGAATATGCATTCAGCCCCTGAGCACTGGGTTAGAGGCATGAAATTAAGACTGTCAGTGTGCGCAGAAGCTGCTACAATTTGTTTTTCAGAAAGGCTGCAAGGCCATCATGGAAGGGAGGCCCAAGCTCCACTATCCGAATGGAAGAGGCCGCATGGAATCCGTAAGATGGGCTTTAGCTGCCGCTGGAGTTGAGGTATCCTATACGCTGTTTCTTGACAACTTTATACAATTTTGAGACCTTTGAAGGGGAAAATAAGTTTGGGAGCCCAGTTCACTCTTAGTCCCCTTTCCACCAATATTGCATAGATATTTAAGTGAGTCAGGAAGATTCCTTCCTTTCAAGTGATGTTTTTCTTTATAAATGGAATGTAGTTGATGGAATTCTGTTTTACATTTGACTTTTGCTTAATCACTGGCTTCTGCTCCACCATTAATAAATATTTATTAACAAGGACAAATGAATTAACTTAAAATTTTCGAGTTACCCTCATGAGTTGTTAATTGGACAGCCTTTGGGTGAATTTCCTGTTTACATCAATGGTTTCATATTGACAGCTTTCAAGACTGCATACCTGTACGCTTTGGCCCACACAGTGTTTTTATTTTTGTTCTGTTCTTTTAACTTATGGAAAATTTCAAATGCAAACAAAAATAGAGAGAACGTTACCATGAATTCCATGTACTCATTGCCCCACTCAACAATCAACTTTATACTAATTTTGTTTCATCTATCTCTTCCCCTCTGATTTGTGTGTGTGTGTGTGTGTGAGAGAGAGAGAGAGAGAGGGAGTGACTTTTATTTATTTATTTATTTATTGTGATTTGGGTGAAAATTTACAGAGCAAATTCACTTTCCATACAGCAGTTCACATACATTTTGTCTCATGACATTGACCACAATGCAACAGCTCCCCTCCCAATTCCTCCCAACAGTCACCTCTTCCTTGTGTCCATCCCTCCATGCACCCCTGCCCCCAGAGCTGTCTTCCTGTGCATAAACAGCCCTTCTTTCTCCCATGATTGTTCTCTCCAAGGAGTGTATCTACCTTAGGTAAATGTTCAACTCCTATGCCTGTCTTTTATTTTGCTGGAAGCCACAGGTGTGGGTTCAATTCCAGACCTGAAGGGCAGCTAGGGGCCATAGTCTCAGTGGTTCCACCAGGCTCTATC
>NW_006924136.1:15475-15955 GCF_000298275.1 Orycteropus afer afer
GTAACTTTTTGTTTTTCCCGTGTGGCTTTCAGGATCCTTTGTCTTTGGTTTTGATGACTTTGATGATGATGTGTCTTGGTGATTTTCTTTTGGGGTCTATCCTGTCTGGGGTTCGTTGGACTTCCTGAATGGATGTATTCTCATCTTTCACGGTATCGGGGAAGTTCTCCTCCAACAGATCTTGGAAAATTTTCTCAGAGCTATTAGTTTTCTTTCCTGTTCTGGAATTCCAATGACACGTAAGTTATTCCTTTTGATGGTATCCCACATGATGCTTAGACTTTCTTTATTTTTTTATTTTTTTTCGGATTGATTCCTTTTCAAAGAAGTATTCAGGTATTTGTCTTCAGTATCATTAATTCTGTGTTCCATTGCATTCATTCTGCTCTTTGCCCTTCCAATGTGTTATCTATTTCTGACAATTTAGTATTAATCTTCTGGATTTCTATCTGTAGATTTAGAATCATTTCTAATTTTTCA
>NW_006924137.1:0-2439 GCF_000298275.1 Orycteropus afer afer
CTCCTTGGAAGTGAGAATGGCCAAACTTCATCTCACCTACTTTGGTCATGTTGTAAGAAGGGACCATTCCCTGGAGAAGGATATCATGCTTGGCAAAGTGGAAGGACAACAAAAAACAGGAAAGCCCTTAATGAGATGGATTGACACAGTGGCTGCAACGATGGGCTCAGGTATAACAAGGATTGTGGGGCTGGCATAGGACTGGGCAGTGTTTGGTTCTGCTATACATGAGGTCGCTATGAGTCAGAGATGATTTGATGGCACCTAACAACAACAAGGTTGATCTGGTTTTTACAAAGTACTTTAATTTCTGTTTATCAGGAAATGTTCTTATTTTGCCATCATATTTGAGAGACAATTTTGCTGAATATATTATTCTTGGATGGCATTTTTTTTCTTTCTTTCAGGTTTTTAATATATTTCATCCCATTGCCTTCTTGCCTGCATAGTTTCTGCCTACTAATCACAGTTTAATCTTATTGGTTCCTCTTTGTGCGTGACTTTTTGTTTTTCCTGAGCTGCTCTTAGGATTCTTTGTTTGTGTTTGGTTTTAGTGAGTTTGATTATAATATGTCTTGGTGACTTTCTTTTGGGGTCTATCCTGTAGGGATTCATTGAGCTTCTTAGATGGACATCTTGTCAGCTTTCTTGATATTAGGGATTTTTTTTTTTTTTTTTGCCATCAAGTCTTCAAAAGTTCTTGTTTTTGTTTTTTGTTCTGAAATTCTGATTGCATGTAAATTAGTCTTCTTGATAGTGAATCACATAATTATTAGGCTTTCTTTATTGTTCTTCATTCTTTTTTCTGATTTTCCTCAAACAATTTGGTGTCAAGGGCTTTGTGTTCTAATTCTCTGATCTGATTAATAAAGAAATGCTTACCACCAAATATGACTGCAATTAGATATGAGATCTCATTCTCTACTGATTCCATTTGGCTTCTTTGTCCTTTTATTGAGTTGTCTGTTTTTGAAAGTTTATTGTAATTTTTTTTTTTTTTTAATTCCTAGGTGGTATTTATGTATGGTTTCTGCTTGTGTCTTTATTTTGTCATTTTGTCCTTGTATTGTTTTCCTGAATTCTTCTATTGCTTTATCTGTTCTCTCCTTGGTTTTATCTATATTTTATCAGATTTCTTAGAGAAGCCTGTGTATTAATCTTTTTAATTCCTTATCAGGCAATTCCAATACTATTTCTTCCTCTGGAAGGTGTTCTGGTTCTTTATTTTGCTTACTTCTTGGAGTCATCTTGTCCTACTTCTTTACATGACTTGATATAATCTGTTGTCTTCAAGATATTAAATTGTTATTATATTTATATATTGTATGTTTGTTTGCTGTATACTGACTTTTTGTTTTGTTTTGTTTTTATGTATCTGAGTCAGCAGAGTATGTGTGCTGCTCTGGTGACTATTACAGCTGCCCTGGAGCTCTCACTGCGTGTCTCAGTGGGCAGGGGAGTGGCTAGAGTGCAATGTGGGGGATGGTGTGCTGCTAGTCCCTGGTTCTCTAGTGCATATGGCTGGAGGGTGTAGGAGGTACCATTAGTCTGCTGGCCCCGAGAGCAGATGGCTGGGTTTAGTACTAGGCACCTATGTTTCATGGACTCCTAGGATAGTGCCTGGGCAGAGCAGTAGGTGCTACCAGGACAGGGACCTCCAATGTGGTCATCTGAGCTTAGGTGCAGAGGCCACCAGTCCTAAGGCCCCTTGCACAGTTGGCTGGGCAGAACAGGGTTATGACCAGTTCCTAAACTCCTGGCACCAGCAGCCAGGCAGGGAAACAATGCCTCTGATCCATGGGCCCCCAGAATGAGCGAAGGGTGGAAGAATGGGAGCTACACCGTGACTCCCAGCATGGGTGTGTGGGTGGGAAAGGGGATGCTACCTGTCCATTGGCTCTCAGCATGTGTGGTTGGGTGGGTAGAAGGAGGGGCATAGCCATTTCACAGGCCCCTGGCATGAGTAACTAGGCAGAAAAGTGGGTATCATTGTTCTGTGGGACTGCAGCTGTGGTGGCCAGGTGGAGAAGCTGGCATTGTCAGTCTATGGGTCCTTGGTGGTGGTCAGCCTAAGCGGCTGGTGCTTCTAGTCTGTGGATCCCTGGTGCAAGTGGCTGAGTGAAGGGGTGGGCACTGGTCTTAGACCCCCAACTCTGGGGGTGGGGTGTTGGTGGGTGCTTCCAGATCATGACCTTGTGGGCAGAGGTCACTGCAGGTCCTTGGGCCTCCAACTCAGTGGTGCTGGGAAGAGTGCAGTGGGTAAGGTGGTGGTGTTGTTGTTAGGTGCCATCAAGTCATTTCCGACTCATAGCAACCCCATGCACAGCAGAACAAACCACTGCTCGATCCAGCACCAGCTCCATGATCCCTGCTACATTTGAGCCCATCATCACAGCCACTGTTTCAATCCATCTTGTTGAAGGCCTTCCCCTCTTTCGT
>NW_006924137.1:6207-7177 GCF_000298275.1 Orycteropus afer afer
TTAATGAGGTCAATGACTAGAGCAGTTGGATATAGATTACTGTGATGAGAGAAAGACAGAAGGAATTTAATCATATGTAATAACCTCAAAAAAGGAAGAATTTATACACAAAGAAGGAGAAGTAATGGTCTTTGAGATGAAATGTCACAGAATAAGAAGTATTCTGATACCATGAGTTGGTGGCAGATGGCAATATTTTTGGGAAAATGTATGGTTTTCAAGCAGGAGTGAAAGGAAATTAAATATAAACCAACATACAAATACTTCAAGGTTGGAAGAATCAACTACTTTCCAACTCCAAACAGGAAAAGATATAATTGAGAAAACTTTGGCACAAAAAAGAATAATTAAAATTCTGCATTGGGACACACCTAAGTATATGGCTCTCCTGAATATTGTAAAAACTCTCTAAATAGAATGGGTTACCGCAAAGAAAGGTCTTCCTAAGCTGCTTCATGGATAGGTTGACCAGCTGACCCCATTTTCTTGGCCATTCAGTGCTAGAACTGGGAAAGTACAAGATAAATCTGGACATGTTAATCATCCTACCAGTGGGTCCCATGATAGACATTATTCCTGAATAAGAAATAACCCTTTTTTGATTTTAAGCCATTGAATATTTTGTGATTGCTTGTGACTGCAGCATAACTTAGCCCATTTTGACTGGTCCAGGAGGAGAAAAATCACAGTATGGGGAAGATACATATGGAAAGCTGAGCAGAAGTCCTATTTGGGCACCAGATGAAATATGATTGGCGGTGAGACTGATTGGATTAACAAAACTCAGTGTTCTAAAAGGACTTTGAACTTGTTCTTCTAGTTCATCCCCCTGCTAAGAATTTGCATTTCTACCCCAGATATACTGTATCAGAATCTACAGTTTAACAAGATCCCCACGTGATTCTTACATTATTGTTTTCAGTTGCTCATGGTCAAATTGCTGTCAATTGATGCTGGAGGCAAGTGAAGG
>NW_006924137.1:11209-12312 GCF_000298275.1 Orycteropus afer afer
CATTAATTCTTTAATTCATTTTGTGTAAGCTGTTGAGTTAAGTGCCGGGGAAAAAAGACAAGATAGAGTTTGTTTTAGTTTTCTGTTGCTGCCATAACAAATTATACAAACACAGTGACACAAAACAAGACAAAATGATTATCTTACAGTTCTGGACATCAGCCATCCAAAATCAGTTCAAGCTGGCCTGTGTTCCTTTTGGAGTTTCCAGTAGAAAATCTGTTTCTCTGCCTTGTTCTGATTTTACACATCATCTGTATTCTTTGGCTCATGGCTTCTTCCTTTATCTTCAAAGCTGACAACATAGCATCTTCTCTCCTCTCTGACCTCTACTTCTGTCCTTATACCTTCTCTCTCTACTTCTGAGCCTCTTTCCTTCCTCTTATAAGGACACTTGTGATCTCATTGGGCCCACCTAGATGATCCAAGATAATCTCCCTTTCTCAAAATACTTAATCGCATATGCAAAGATCTTTAACCACACAAAGTAATATATTCCCATGGTCCAGGAATTAGGGCATATACATCTTTTGGGGGCCATTATTCAGCCTACTTCAGAGCTCTTGCTCTTAAAATGTCCACTAGATGGGGGCTTCACCAAGTTGGCAGGTAGTTGTAGTACAGAGTGGTGTATGCTTTGACTGGAGAAGTACTGGACAGAGGATGGAAAGAATCTGGTCTAGATTTAGGGCTGGCTTCCCAGAGTTATATTCCAGATAGGTGTAAGCTAACAGGGCATGCCTGTGTGAAGACAAGAGGGCGTGAGAACCATGTGCTAAGACCCAGAATTGACAGTGACAGTTAGTAGAAGGTTAAACCTGACCTACTTACATTTCCATCTTACTGCCTTTGCATATCTTCTTCCTCTTGTTTTAAGGACTCTTTCACCACCCTATTTGTCCTTCACTGCTCCTTTAGGAAGCCTTTATCCACAATCCCTAACTCACATGATCATTCCCTCCAAAGAATTTCAGTCACGTTTTATCTATTCTCCCCTTACACTTGTTTTTACCTGTTAAAAGTGTTTTCTGTATGTCTCTTCCCCTTCCTAGTGTACAAGAGACTGTAGGATACTTTGTACTCTTTCGATGACCAAACTGATT
>NW_006924137.1:13606-15149 GCF_000298275.1 Orycteropus afer afer
TGATTTCTCATTTTACCTTAGGCATTGTCAGAAGTTCAAGCCTTCAAGATATTCTTTCATTTGGACAAGTAGGCTTGAGACTAAGTACAAGATAAGGCTAGCCTTAGAAAAATGGAGACAGAAATTTTAATATCACTGGCTTAGAGAGATTTCAACTTCATTACACAGATGTCCAATTACCTGATGTTTCCTCTTGGGTAAATCAGATACTTAAAATTGACATGTCCACAATCTATGCATGACTTTCTGTGATTCTTGGGGTTGTGTGTCAACTTGGCTAGACCATGATTCTGAGTGGTTTGGGCTGTTGCGATGTGGTTATTCCCACGATGAAATTGGATGTATATGTTTTGAGCAGCCAGTCCATTGAAAGGGAGTTTCCTTGGGGGTGTGGCCTGCTTACAATATATCTGTGGATATCTTGGGAAAAAGACAAAGTCTTCTGTGGATCAGGATCCTGTTGTGCTGCCTACAACCGTCTGTGAGCAAACAATCCACCTTTCGGCCTGGTGATCTTCGATTCATCATCTGTCAGAGTCAACAGCCGGTATACTGCCAGCCAACCTTGAGCTTATCAGCCCCTGAAGCTGTGTGAGTCAGGGAAAGCCTCCAGCTTGATGTTTGACCCAGGAACTTGGGACTTGCCAGCTTCTATAAGTGTGTGAGCCATTTTCCTAAGATAAATTTCTGTCTATCTCTATAAGCTTTACTTGTTTGCTTCTCTAGATAATCCAGCCTAACACATTTGGTATTGGGAGTGGTTCTAGAGAGACAAAATCATAAGAATGGGTATCCTAAATTGGTTCTCAGCAATTCTTTTTTAGTTCTCCAATTTGGTTAAATGTAAAGGCACTGCTGACTCTGCCTCTATTAGTAAAGAGGGCTCTGCTCATCCATGGCATGAGGTGGCAACATTAATATGCAAAATAGCACCACCAGTAAATCAAGTATTTTTGAGAAGTGAAGCTCTGGGTGATTGCAAGTCTGATACTTTTCTGCAGTTTTTTCAGTGTGAGGAGTATAAGGAATCTGGCTGATTGAACCTACTTATGCTAGACAAAGTGGTGAAAGAGCAAGATGGGTTCAGGGCTACTGAATCACAGCTCAAGCACTGCATAAAAGACCTCAATGTTTCCAGTTGTGCCCTGAAAGAAAGTCTTGTTTTCTCTAGTAGCAGAGCTGATATTGCCAAAAAGCAAACCCAGAGTCTTATTGTAAGGATGGCTGAATTACAATGCTGATTGAATTGCCAACCCAGAATGGTGTCTGAAGTTAAAGTGAGGGCATTGATTGGGAAAAAATTCTGAAAGCTGGAATGAGGACATATGGGGAGACAGTCAGGGACATGAGGATATGGAGCCTGTAAATTCTGTTGAATACCTCTTATCTGAAGGGATTACTATAAAACCATTTTCCTGTCCACCTCTGTTTGATGGAATTAACTCAATTGTTCCTTCCGGATCATTGCCTGAGGTAAATGCCATGGAAGACATTGATGAACGTTCTCAGGAACTGCCCCAACCACCCATTGTTGCTGCTAGAT
>NW_006924137.1:16419-18278 GCF_000298275.1 Orycteropus afer afer
AAGAGAATAAACTCCTGTTTGTTAAGGTCATCCCATTTGTCGTATATTCTTGTCAGAGTGGCACTACCTAGTAGTAATCAAAACAGAATATGGTACTGAGCGAGTGGGGTGCTGCTCTAAAAGATACCTAAAATGTGGAAACAGGAGTGGAGTGAGTCCTTGACCTGAGACTCTGGCAAGAGACTCCAGTATAAGGCATGAGAGGTGGTAGGAGCAGAGCCAAAAGACTGGCATGAGAGACGGCAGGAGTACAGGTGAGAGATGCGGCATGAGACAGTGTCAACCTTACCATCCCACAGAGGAGAAAGCTGGATGCCATTGGGTAAGTGGCTTCCTGATGGAGTGGCTTGCCTTCAGGCATTAATTAGTAGAAGAGACCGGCATGTGATGGAACAGCAGATTGGGCAGCCCACAAGCAAGAAAGCTAAGTGTCTTTTGGGCAGGAAGATTCCTGGTTGAGTGGGTTGCCCTCAAGCATTAACTGGCAGAAACAGACGAAGAAAATGAAAAGAAGAGCTGCCTCAGCATCAGGGGTAGGACCATGGCCTTTGGGGGTGGAACTACCACAGCCCCCTAGATTTCAAAGAGCCAGAACTTCACCAACTCAGTTCTGGAGTGTGGGCTGCTCGTTCATGTGAGCCAGTGGGATGGAGCCATAGCCGCTGCCCAAGAGTGAGGGGATGGGGCTGCCATGCCCAAGAGAGAGAGGAACAGGGTCTACCAGGCCAAATGGTTGAGGTCACCACTCAGGAACTAGGAGACTGGGGCCACCCAGTGAAGGAGATCTGTACTGGTATTACCCATTGAAAATCTTTACAGATGCCAAGTTCACAAGGGGTGGAATTGTGGTAGTTAAGATTGTGTGTCAACTTGGCTAGCCCTGATTGAGTGGTTGGGCAGCTGGATGTAGTACTCCCCATGGTGAGACTGGTAATCAACTCCAGTAGAATCTACTGTGAGCAATTGAGTAGCTGCTTTAGGTATGTGGTCTGCTTCTTGTATATAAGGAAAAGCCTTGGGGAATGGTCTCTAGCTTATGGCACACTTGAACCCTGCATGGAGCCGTTGTTCAGCAGCCTGCCATGCTTTGCCAATCTTGGGACTTTGAAAGGACTTGAATTAATGGCCTGTCACGTTAGTTTGGTAATAACAGGACTGTGCCTTGTTACTTGTCAACTTTGGGTTTGTCAGCCTCAGCAGCCAGCAGCTGAGTGAAGAAAAGCCTCTAGCTTCAGTGGGCTGGAAGCAGGAGGCAGAGCTGAAGCCCAAGGTTGAGGGGTTTTCACCCAGCCCCTAGAGCCTGGCACTTTGAACTCGGACTTAAGGCCTCCAAAACTGTAAGAGAATAAAATGTTGTTCAAGCCATCCCATTTGTGATATATTCTTGTCAGAGTGGCACTAGGTAACCAGAACACCTACTAAATATTTACTTGATCTGTATAGACAGAAGAATCCTAGATCACATGAACAGCAGTCTAGATTGAATCACCAGAATACAGTCAGGGCCCCTCAGTCAATTCCCAGACTTGAGTCAGTTTACAGACCCACAACCCCTTGAATGAAGGGGAGGCTGGGTCCCCTTGAGGAAGGACCCCGCTACATTGCCAAAAATTTATGTCAATCTTTCTGCCAGCCTTCCTCAAAGGGATCTGAGGCCTTTTACAAGAGTGGCTGTTCATTAGGGAAAAGGAAACAATCAGACTTTTCAGGGATTACTGGATTCCAGGAGACCCAAAGTGTCACTGTGGCCCACCAGTCAGAATGGGGGCATACGGAGGTCAAGTTATTGATGGAATCTTAGTTTAGGTGCATCTCACAGTTGGTCCATTGTGTACCCGAACCCATCCTGTGGTGATTTC
>NW_006924138.1:0-1180 GCF_000298275.1 Orycteropus afer afer
AATAGTTCTGTGCCTTTCCTCAGATGAGGAGGGCAAGCTGATATTTCAGTTTAATGGGCCCCTCCAAGGAAGATGCAGTTTGGTATCAGTAGACAAGTGAACAAGATATGGTAAATTGCTTAAGCATCAAACTCAATTTTATTAAGACACAGAAAAAAAAAAGTGACTGGGATGACCCATCCACAGGAGAAAATGCTTCAAACTGCTGCTATGGGAATTCATTACTTGTCATCTGCTTTTATTTTGTCTTTAAATTGACCCAGGAAGTGTTTAGAATGAAAATATTGACTTTCTTTTTTAAATGAGGAACCTCAAACTGAACCTAGTCTGTTCAAGGTGGTGATCTAACCAATCCAAAGTTTCACTCTTTCCCTCACTCATTCTTTCATCAACAGAAAGAATTTATTGGGCATGATTTATAGGCATAGCCTCTGTTCAAGGCTATGAGAGCATTGTGACAGAGAAGGCCTTGTTGCCACCCTCCATGGTGTCTTTGTTTGGATACCAAATGAATTGGAAAGAGATTTGTTAATAAGTCTTGATGGTGTCAAGCACATTTTTTCTTAGAGTTGAGCTCATGCTCTACACACAGTTATATATTCTGCTCTTATCATTTTGTTATAAGCTTTTCTCATACCCTTAAAAATTCTCCATAAAATTGTTTTCAATGATTTCACTAGTGCTATCTACATTGTTTGCCCTACTTTCTAAAAAAGATTCCCTGTATACTAAGACTTTCATGTACACAAATAAGTGAAATTGATACTCTAAAACACCCTCCGGCTAGACAACTCTTGGAAACTCTGGAAAAAACATTACAAACATGACATGTCCCGTAGGAAGTTTTGGGTCTTCAGTGCATGGAATTGAGGCTCAACAACATCATCATCTCCTTTATCTTAATGGACAGCAGCAGCATCTCTGGAGCCAGACTGCCTGAGTTTGAATCTTGTCACCACCACTTATCAACTATTAACTTTCTGGTGCCTTAGTGTTCAGTTATACTTGGGAGATCTAAAAAACATTCTTGTGAAGGATATGCAGAGTTTTGCCCAGTGTCTATAACATAATAAATATCCCATTAATGTTAGCTATTATGCTACCATTATAAGTCCAATTATAAATAAGAAACTGAGATCTCATAGAGGGAAAGAAGTGACAAAAAGAATTCAACCAAAGA
>NW_006924138.1:2360-2882 GCF_000298275.1 Orycteropus afer afer
TGCTGGTTTCTCTTTCTAGTCTCTCCACTGGTTGAACTCCTATTCATCTTTCAAACCCCCATTCTCTGTTTACATTTTTCTTAGTGGCTGCAGGACACTATGCATTCTGCCAGTAATCTATTATACTTTAACTTACTAATTAATTTCTTTACCTTTACCCTATAGAATTTAAGCTCAAAAAATATTTGTTGAGTGGATGTATAAATGAACAAAGAGCAATTCTATGGCAACATTTAGAGATAGGATTATTATCTCAATTGTATTCATTTCCTAGGGCTTTGTATCAAATTCCATAAATGTGGGTGGGACTAAAACAACATAAATTCATTCTATCACTGTTCTGGAGGCTATATACATGGACTTTTCCAGACAGAGTACACAGGAATCAGATTAACTACATCTGTGGCAAAAAGCAATGGAGAAGCTCAGTATCTTCAGCCAAAACAAGTCCAGGAGCTCATTGTGGCACAGACCATCAACTGCTCATATACAAGTTCAAGTTGAAGCTGAAGACAATTAAAA
>NW_006924138.1:3996-4648 GCF_000298275.1 Orycteropus afer afer
GTCAATGTCATGAGACAAAGTATATGTAAACTGCTGTATGGAAAGTGAATTTGTTCTGTAAATCTTCACCCAAATCACAATAATAATAATAATAATAAAGACAAAGTCAATTATTATAATGAAATGTACAAAGACCTGGAGTTAGGAAACCAAAAGGGAAGAACACACTCAGCATTTCTCAAGCTGAAAGAACTGAGGAAAATATTTAAGCCTCGAGTTGCAGTATTGAAAGATTCCATGGGCAATATGTTAAATGATGCAGGAAACATCAAAAGATGGAAGAAATACACTGAGTCACTATACCAAAAAGAATTGATGGATGATCATCCATTTCAGGAGGTGGCATATGATCAAGAACCAATGGTATTGAAGGAAGAAATCAAAGCTGCAGTAAAGGAATTGGCAAAAAGCAAGGCTCCAGGAATTGATGGGATAACCATTGAGATGTGTCAACAAATGGATGCCGCACTGGAGGTACCCACTCAGCTATGCCAGGATATTTGGAAGAGAGCTACATGGCCAACTGACTGGAAGAGATCCATATCTGTACCAATTCCAAAGAAAGGTGATCCCACAGAATGTGGAAATCATTTAAAAATATCATTGATTTCACACGCAAGTAAAATCTTACTGAAGATAATTCAAAAACAGT
>NW_006924138.1:6103-6578 GCF_000298275.1 Orycteropus afer afer
TTTGTGAATTGGGTTATTTGTCTTTTTGGTGTTGAGGTGTTGAAGTTTTCTGTAGATTTTGGAGATAAGTTCTTTGTCAGATATGTCATAGGCAACTATTTTCTCCCAATCTGTAGGTTCTCTTTTTACCCTTTTGATGAAATCTTTCGATGTGCACAAGAATTTGATTTTTAAAAGGTCCCAGTCATCTAGCTTCTCTTCTGTCTCTTGCACATTCTGGATTATGCTTGACAGTCTATTTATGCTGTAAATTAGGGTTCCTAGATTTGTCCCTCTTTTATCTTTGATGAATTTTATAGTTTTGGGTTTTACATTTAAGTCTTTGATCCAGCTTGAGTTTGTTTTTGTGTATGGGGCTAGGTATGGGTCCTGTTTCATTTTTCTACAGGTGGATATCCAGTTTTGCCAGCACCATTTGTTAAAGAGGGTATCTCTTCTCCATTTAATGGGGTTTTGGGCCTTTGTCAAAGATCAG
>NW_006924138.1:11110-14199 GCF_000298275.1 Orycteropus afer afer
TCCTCCATGTATAATGAGACCTTTGTTTGTGGTTTTGCTTCTAATGCCTTGTCCTGTTTTTTTGTTTGATTTAAGGTTGCCTGTTGTTTCCCAGACATGTTGAGGTTGTCTTTAACTGCTGGTTATGTGTTGATTTGTTTTGTCTTGGTTTTATGGTTTAATATTTTGAAAAGGTGAAGCTGGTGTATTTTATTTTATTATTGATCCAGATATGCTGGGTCACTCTGCAGTTTTCTTCGTGATGGTGGAATCACTGTGTGGAATATGGATATGTGTTTCTGTTTGTCATAAAGAGGGTTCAGAGTTTGAACCGGGAGGTTTTATGGTAATTGGCTGAATATGGTTTCTTCTTTTGAATGAGTGAAGTTATTGGCAGAGAAGGTGGAAGCAGAAGAAGGAAAGCTTGGTGTTGCTAGGGTCGGTTTCTAGGGCTTTGAGTGGACCACTACTGATGATGTGGTACTGTTATTTACAAGCTCGCGGCTCAATTTCAGGAAAGATTCCTGTTGTTAGGGTGTCGCCATTTGCTGCCAGGCTCAGACACATTCAGGCACACTCAAAGACCCTGCTTTCAAGGCCCCTCAGCACCAAAAAGCCGATCCAAGGCAAATTCCCAGGTCCACACTCAGCTGCAGATTCCTCTCTCTCCACCCCATCTGCCCACAGTGCCAGCCCAATCCGCCTAGACCACAAATGGCTTGGGAGTGTGTCTGTGATATCACCCACCTGCAGCACCAAAGATGCACACAATTTCAGCTGCGCTGGAGTCGGTAGAGTGCCTGCTAGCAATCTGTGGTCCTGATATCAGTGACAAAGACAAGCACAGACCTCTCAATGCTTCCCAAGCTGATCCAAGCCCACTCAGTGACTGGCTGAGGAGAGAATGAGCTCACCCTCCTGGAGCACCAGTGAGCTCTCCGCTTGGGTTTCAGTGGTGTTGCGTGCACCCGTTTGCACCTAGCTGACCCAAGTTACTGATAAAATCAGGTGCTGAAGGTAAATCCTTGGGGTGTTTGCTGGTGTTTGTTGGTGTGGTTGCTGGTATGCTGATATAGTGTGTCTTCTTCTGTGGCTCACGGAGATCTCAGGTGACCTCCCTTGTCCGCCAGTCAGCAACTGCCCCAGGGAAGTTTCCAATGGCCTCCTTTGGCTGCCTGTCTGCCCTCCACCAGGTAGATATTTCTTAAATTCTTTCCCTGTGCCTTTCCTCTAATTCTGTTGTTCTGTGTTTGGTGCACTCTGATTCAGTGAGCTGTTCAGAGCACCAAAATCCCTAATTCAAACTGCTGTACCTAGTTTTTCAAGCACTATATGCTAGAGGGAAATAGCATGGTGATTACTGATGAGACTCCATTTTGAATCCGAAAAATTAAATTTTTATGTGCTTCAAAAGACTTCTTCAAAAGAGTAAAGGACCTAAAGATTGGGGGAAAATATTCAGCAATGACATATCTGATGAGGGACTTATCTCTAAAATTTATAGAAAACTCCAATACCTCAACAACAAAAAGACAAACAATCCAATTTAAAAAATGGTCAGAAGACATGAACAGACACTTCACCAAAGAAACGTTCAGGGAGCCAAAAAGCACATGAAGCATTGTTCACAATCATTAGCCATTAGAGAGATGCAAATCAAAATAATGAGATACCATCTCACTGCTAGCAAAATTCAACAAGACAGAAAATAACAAATGCTGGCAAGGATGTGGAGAGATTTGGAGTCTCATATGCTGCTGATGGGAGTGTAAAATGATAAAATCACTGTGGAAATTGGTATAATGATTCTTTAAAAGGTTGGAAATAGAAATACCATTTAATCCACCAATCCCATTACTAGATATGTATCCTAAAGAAGTGAGAGCCAGGACATTGACAGATATATGCAGACTCCTGTTCATTGCAGCACTATTCACAATAACAAAGAGATGAAAACAGCCTAAGTGCCCATCAACAAAAGAATGGATAACCAAACTATAATACATACACACAAGGGAATACTAGGCAACACTAAAGAATAATGTAGAATCCTCAAAACACTGCATAAAATGGATGAACTTGGAGGACATTAACTGAGTGAAATAAGTCAATCACAGAGGGACAAATATTTCATTTGTCCATCATTGTAAAAAGTCAAGCAGAGGTTTATATATGGAAGGAAACTTTCTTTGTTGGTTACCAGGAATGGGAGGGGCAGGAAGGGAACACTGATGGATAGATCAGAGACAAGTATTGATTTGGGTGAAGAGAAAGGCAATATACCAAATCAAGTGACCAAAAAATAACACTAAGGAAAACGAAGACACAGAGAGGTGCACAAGAGGTACAGACAACAAAGATAAACACTTTTACATACACAATACTGTGTTATCAGTAATAGCAAACATTAACTAATGGATAAATAGATAGATACGCTGAATTATCAGATATGTCTAGGCAAAAGGGAATGTACCCATGAATATATATAAGGTTGGCAGATGTTATTTGTATATATGTATTTGCATATGTCCATATATATAGAACTAACAGTGGACAAAATTATGATAACTTATCAGCCACAGTAATGCACCCTGATGGAGCAAGTTGTTGGACCTCTGGGATCAGGACCTTAGTCATAAGAAATATCAAGCTCAATTAGTATGACATACTACACAAAAACATTGTTCTGCATCCCACTCCAGAGACAAACTTGTCTGTATGTTTGTCCTACCGTGGTGACCTGTTGGTGTGAGTTTTGAGGCTGGTGTTTCAAACCTAGCAGGATGCACATGGTACACAGGTATCAGCCCACCTTACAGACTAGGACAGACTAGGAAGAAGGAAGTGGTCATCCACTTCTCAAAGATTTGGCCAGGGAAAACCTTATGAATAGCAAAGAAACACTGTTTGATACATTATCACACAATTTTATGAATAGTCCCATTAGGTTAGAAGGCTCTCAAAATAGGACTGGGAAAGAGCTGCATCATCTGAGTAAACCCAGCCTTACTCCTATGGATAAGGTAAAGCTTTCAAGACCTCCATTTGCTGATGTGGCACCACTCAAATTGAGGAGAAATAGCTGCACACATCCATTAGTCATCAGAACA
>NW_006924138.1:16283-16780 GCF_000298275.1 Orycteropus afer afer
AGAGGGGAGAAGCTAAAGCCAATGGAAGAAATGACAAGATAAAAGAACAAAAGATTTCAAAGAGCAGCTAAAGCAGACAAAACCAATTACTATAATGAAACGGGCAAAGACCTGGAGTTTGAAAAACAGAAGGAAAGAACACACTCAGCATTTCTCAAGCTGAAAGATTTGAAGAAAAAATTTAAGCCTCGAGTTACAATATTCAGAGATTCTATGGGCAAAATATTGAATGATGCAGGAAACATCAAGAGAAGATGGAAGGAATACACAGAATCACCGTAGAAAAAGAATGGTCGATCTTCATCCATTTCAGGAAGTGACATATGATCTAGAACCAATGGTACTGAAGGAGGAAGTCAATACTGCAATGAAAGAATTGACAAAGAACAAAGCTCTGGGAATTGATGGAATACCAATTGAGATATTTCAACAAATGGATGCCCCATTGGAGGCACTCACTCGGTTATGCCAAGAGATTTGGAAGACAGCTACCTGGC
>NW_006924139.1:0-1947 GCF_000298275.1 Orycteropus afer afer
TGGAATTTAACCCTCACCTGTGGTTTCCAGCCAAACAAAAGACAGGCATATGAGTTGAACATCTACCTCAGGTAGATACACTCTTTGGAGAGAACAATCATGGGAGAAAGAAGGACTGCTTATGCACAGGGAGACAGCTCAGGCAGGAGTGCATGGAAGGATGGACACAGAGAAGTGGTTAACTATAAGGAGGAAGTGGGAGGGGAGCTGTTGCATTCTGGTAAATTGTGGTCAATGTCATGAGACAAAGTATATGTGAACTGCTGTATGGAAAGTGAATTTACTCTGTAAATTTTCACCCAAATCACAATAAAAATGAATAAATAAATAAAATAAAAAGATGTACTGATTTCGGCAAATCTGCTTCAAAAGACCTTTTTCAAGTGCTGAAGAGCAAAAATGTCTCCTTGAAGACTAAGGTGAATCTAACCAAGCCACGGTATTTTCAATCACCTCATATGCATGGGAGAGCTGGACAATGAATAAGGAAGACCAAAGAAAAGTTGATGCTTTGAGTTGTTGTGTTGGCAAACAGTGCTGAAAGTACTGTGGACTGCTAAAAGAACTAACAAATCTGCCCTAAACGAGGTACAGTTGGAGTGCTCCTTGGAAGCAAGAATGGTCAGACTTTGTCTCACCTACTTTGGTCATATTGTGAGAAGGAACCATTCTCTGGAGAAGAATGTCATGCTTGGTAAAGTGGAGGGTCAACAAAAATGGGGAAGGCCCTCAACATGATGGATTGACATAGTGGCTGCAGTGATGGTCTCAGATACAGTAGGGATCGTGAGGCTTGCACAGGACCGGGCAGTTTTGTGTTCTGTTTTACATAAAGTCACTATGAGTGGGAGGTGACTCAATAGCACATAACAACAGAAACACAAAAGACTTATACAAGAAAAAAATAAACTACAAAATATTACTGCAAGAAATCAAATGACACCTACATAAATGGAAGAACATGCTTATGGATAGGAAAACATAACACTGTGAAAATGTCAATAATACCCAAAATGATCTAGAGGTACAACCAATGCACATCCAGATTCCATCAACAATCTTTAAAGAGATAGAAGAAACAATCACCAACTTTACATGGAATAGTAAGAGACCATGGATAAGCAAAGTATTACTGACAAAGCACAAAGTAAGAGGACTCACACTCCCAACCTCAAAACCTAGTATACAGGCACAGTAGTCTAAACAGCCTGGTACTGGCACAATGACAGACACATAGAATAATGGAACAGAATTGAGAACCCAGAAGTAAATCCATCCCCTTTTTGGCACCTGAACTTCAATAAAGGGCCAAAATGCCCTTTGGAGCCCTAAAGAAAAAATGAAGTATAAAATACTACTGCAAAAAATCAAATGAGACCTAAATAAATGGAATGACATGCTCATGGATAGGAAAACTTAACACTGTGAAAATGTCGATAATACCCAAAATGATCTATAGGTACAACCAATGCACATCCAGACTCCATCAACAATCTTTAAAGAGTTAAAAAAAATAATCACCAACTTTATATGGAAAAGAAAGAGACCACAGATAAGCAAAGTATTACTGACAAAGTACAAAGTAAGAGGACTCACACTCCCAACCTCAAAACCTAGTATACAGCCACAGTAGTCTAAACAGCCTTGTACTGGTACAATGACAGACACATAGAATAATGAAACAGAAGTGAGAACCCAGAAGTAAACCCATCCCCAGTTTGGCACCTCAACTTCAACAAAGAGCCAAAATGCCCTTTGGAACCCTATGGAGCCCTATGGAGAAAGACGGTCTCTTTAACAAAGGGTGTTGGCAAAACTGGTTATCCATTTGCAGAAAAATGAAACAAGATCCATACCTCACACCATATAAAATAACTAACTCAAGATGGCTCACAGACCTAAATGTAAAACTTAAAACTATAAAGATCATCATAGAAAAAAAAAAAA
>NW_006924139.1:3410-5139 GCF_000298275.1 Orycteropus afer afer
TGGAGGACTTTATGTTGAGTGAAATAAGTCAATCGCAAACGGACAAACACTGTATGAGTCTACTGTTATAAAAAGTCAAGGAAATGTTTATACACAGAAAGAAACATTATTTGATGGCTGCCAAGGATTGAAGGGGAGAGGAGGGAAAATCACTATTAGATAATAAACACATAATATTTTGTGTGAAAGGAAAGGTAATATATAATATGGGGATGATCAGTACAATATCACTAAGGCAACAGAAGGCATTGATAGATGCATACAACAAAGGGAAATACTGTTACATAAACAATCAAACAGTATCAGTAGTAACAAACAATAATCTAAAAGTAGATACATAGACAGATAGGTAAGCTGAACAAATATGGGAAAGCAAACAGGACTACACCCATGACCATGTAGAGATTTGGCAGAGGATAAAGCTACACGCTTATCTGTATGTGCTATAAATATATACATATATATAATATGACAATCAAGAGCTCTGGTAGCATAGTGCCTAAGGCACTTGACTACTAATCAGAAGGCTGGTGGGTCAAACCCACCAGCCACTCCTCGGAAGGAAGGTTGAGCAATCTGCTTCCGCAGTGATACTGCCTCGGAAACCCAAGGAGGGGTCACTATGTCTGACTCGACGGCACATAACAACAAAAACATGACAATCGAGGGGAAACGTTATGAAACTTCTTAGCCATACCAAAAACTTTGAGGCTATAAATCAACAGGCTGGTAGGCTTAGGACCCAGTCTAGGGGGACAGCTAACTCCATTGGCATAACATAGTTTACAAAGTGATTGGGGTCTTAAAAGCCAGCCAATAGCCATCTGAGATGCAATTACTGGTATCTCTCTGAAGCAAGGAAGAGAGAAGAAAATCAGACACATGGAAACAAATAGTCCAAAGGACTAATGGACCACATGAACCTCAGTCCCTTTGACTCTGAGACCAGAAGACAGTCCCTGGCCACCACTACCAACTGCTCTGAAAGGGATCACATAAAGAGTGAGAGAAAAATGCACAACAAAATTCAAAATTATTAAAAAAAAAACTAGGCTTACTTGTCTGATAGAGACTTACTGTGAACTTTAGTCATCCTTCAAGCCTTGAACTGAATTCATCTCAGTGGCTCAACTTCCAGCCAAGCAATAGACAGGTATATAAGGTGAACAGTAATACTAGAGGTGTACATACTTCTTAGAACAATCAGCCATACAAGATCAAAAGAACAGATTTTGCCAAAGAACAAAGGTCAAAAAGCAGGAATGGATAGGAAAGAAGGAGAAATAGAAAAGAGAAATACAGGGAGGAAGCAGGAAGAGTGATGTTTCATTGTATAGACTGCAACCAATGTCACAAAACAAAATGTATATAAATTGTTGAATGCAAAACTAATTTGCTCTTTAAATTATCACTTACATCAGATAAAATGTTTAAAAATTAAAAAAAAAAAAAAAAACATATCTATAACCTGCCAAAGGAGCTCTTGTAACACAACAGTTAAGTGATCAGCTGTCAATATGCAAAATAGCACCACCAATCGATTAGATACTTGTGAGAACTGAGGCTCTGAGTGATCGCATATTTGATACTTTTTTGCAATTCTGTCAGCATGAGAAGTATAATGAAGCTGGTAGGTTGGTCCTACTTACACTAGGCAAAACGGTGAAAGAGCGAGATGAGCTCAGAGCTGCTGAGTCTCGGCTTAAGCGCCGCATAAAAGACCTCAGTG